>NC_134490.1:230000-237500 GCF_040206685.1 Ascaphus truei | reverse complement strand
CCCCTTGAGCTGGCTGACTGCTCGTTACATTGCTCGCTGCACACCCCTGGGAACATATACCCCTTGAGCTGGCTGACTGCTCGTTACATTGCTTGCTGCACACCCCTGGGAACATATACCCCTTGAGCTGGCTGACTGCTCGTTACATTGCTCGCTGCACACCCCTGGGAACATATACCCCTTGAGCTGGCTGACTGCTCGTTACATTGCTCGCTGCACACCCCTGAGAAGATATACCCCTTGAGCTGGCTGACTGCTCGTTACATTGCTCGCTGCACACCCCTGGGAACATATACCCCTTGAGCTGGCTGACTGCTCGTTACATTGCTCTATTATGAGGACCCGTATGTGAGCTCACTTTCATTGTTAATATTTTTTGTAACATTACTACACTATGTGATGTTTCTTTATTTTTATGGCTATTTACTACGCTCCCTTGGTGCTTGTGGAAGAAGTTTGTGTAGAAGACTTTTTGAAACAGTCTTCGCTAAGGGTTGAGTGTGTTTGTTTTCCTCTTAATCACTTATAGCTCACTATTAAGATTATATTTTGTCGAAAAGACCCCACACTATGCCCCAGCTACAGACCTATTTCATTGATAAACACAGATATAAAGCTGTTCGCAAAAATACTAGCGACTAGACTAAATAAGGTCCTAAATTTGTTGATCCACCCAGACCAAGTGGGGTTTACTCCAGAGAGGCAAGCCTCCGACAATATCCGCAGGATTATTAGCATTATTCACAACAGCAACACGAAACAACGCCCCACACTGGGACTAGGACTCGATGCTGAAAAGGCATTCGATAGGGTGGCCTGGACTTTTATGTTCCGAGTGCTCAGAGAGGTGGGCTTACATGAAAATTTCATTAACGGTATAACAGCGTTATACTCCAACCCAACAGCCACAGTCCGCACATCGGGCCACACCTCAACACCCTTTAAGATTTCCAATGGTACCAGGCAGGGATGTCCGCTGTCCCCCCTTCTGTTTGCTATTTGCATAGAAGTATTGGCCACAAGAATAAGATCAAATCCAGAGATACAAGGTGTGCCTACTGGTATAGGGGATAAAGTTTACAAGCTATCCCTATTCGCAGACAACATTTTACTCTCCCTGACCAACCCAGAGTCATCCCTAAGAACCCTGTTTTACACACTAGACAAATTTGGTAAACTATCAAATTTTAAAGTCAACCATACTAAATCACAGGCTTTAAGCTAAATATATTCCCAAAGAAACGGAGAACACCCTGAAAAGATTATTTCACATAAAGTGGAAGTCAGATAAGATAAGATACCTAGGAGATTTACGGCGCAAACTATCCAAATTTAATCAACATTTTGAAGAAAGACCTACTAAGTTGGTCGGGACAGCAGATTTTCTGGTCAGGCAGGATCATATCGGTCAAAATGAACCTACTACCAAGGATACTGTACCTCTTCCAGGTACTACCAGTAACAGCCCCAGCATACGTGATTAAAGATCTAGAGAGGGAGATAGCCAAATGGATCTGGAATGGCAGGAAACCCAGAATTAAGAACAAGTTAATGGTGCTCCCTCTGACCCGGGGAGGCCTGGGACAGCCAGACATAGCTAAATACTATGAAGCAGCCAGGCTGAGCTCGCTAATCTACTGGTCCGCGAAACCAGGAACAAAACCATGGGTAGACAGAGAGAGATCGGAAGCCAAGCTGTTAGATATGGCAGCCTTGTTGTGGGTAAAGAGGGAAAACAGGACAACGAATTACAAAGACCACCCAGTTCTTGCGCACTCTATAAATATCTGGGACAAAAACTGCAAATACAAACAGAATTCATCTATCCCCTCGCCCCTTACACCGGTTAGGTCTAAGCCGGAGTTCACCCCAGCACATCAATCAAAGGGACGAAATAGAGCTATCCTCCATTGGAGATATGCAAAAGGGAGGCAGGATAACGTCGTTCCCTGAAATAAGAGAAGAACATAGTATCCCAGATAAACAAATACTCCAGTATATGCAGCTTAGACACTATGTATCGTCGCTACATCCAAGAGAAACTTGGATTGGACCCCTCACTACCTTTGAGAGTCTATATCAGCGGGGTGAATATCACAAAGGAACGAATGCTCAATTTTATCAGGTCCTAATAAGTCAGTACAGGGGGCAAACAAGTAAAAATATCTCAGACTGGGGGAGGGACTTGGACAACCCTATAGCAGACGAAGACTGGGAGGAAACTTACGAAAGAATAGCCAGAGCCTCCCGATGCTCAGCGGTCAGGGAAACAACCCTGAAAATTCTCCAGCGGTGGTATTATACTGTACACCTGCGCGCCTTCATTCTCTTCCCCATTAACCTCCCCTATGTGCGGGCAGTTGGGCACGTTTAAACATATCTGGTGGTCATGCCCCAAGATTATTCTCTTCTGGGGGAGGATCAGAAGACGCATAAAAGGGGTGTTAGGGTTGGACCTGGGACATGGGAACTGTGCTCTTATTAAAACCTATAGATGGGAAAGTAGACCATTTGGCGATACGGATCCTGTCGGCAGCTAAGGCAATGATAACAAAACACTGGAAACAGAATGACTCCCCGCCTATCACAACAGTAATACACAAAATAACCCATGTCATGACTATGGAAAGGCCAACTACTGGAGTTTAGTTCACGACAGATTTAACAGTTTTCTGACAACGTGGGGTCCGTGGGCGACATACACAGTATCTGGCAAAATCCAAGCTGGACTTAGATTACGTGCCCTGAGATGACTATTATCTATACTAACTCAATTGCATAAACTGTATGTATACCTGTGATAATCGAAGTGTGCGTTTATATAAGTGACTGTCTGCTCCCTGCGTGGAGACAACTGTGGATGTTCCCCTATGTCCTCCCCTCTTTATTTTCTGTACCCCCCTTTCCCTCTCCCTTCCCCTTCCCTTGAAAAATAATAAAACATAAGTTGAAAAAAAAAAAAAAAAAAAGATTATATTTTGTCACATTTGGGCACTAATATTATTAATATTTAATTTTAAACACCATTATATGCACTATTGTATGCACTATTACTACTTTGGGATTGTGAGAGCGCTATTCAGCACCGAGACAGAGGCGCACCGAGACAGACAGAGGCGCACCGAGACAGACAGAGGCGCACCGAGACAGACAGAGGCGCACCGAGACAGACAGAGGCGCACCGAGACAGACGGAGGCGCACCGAGACAGACGGAGGCGCACCGAGACAGACAGAGGCGCACCGAGACAGACGGAGGCGCACCGAGACAGACGGAGGCGCACCGAGACAGACGGAGGCGCACCGAGACAGGCGGAGGCGCACCGAGACAGACGGAGGCGCACCGAGACAGACGGAGGCGCACCGAGACAGACGGAGGCGCACCGAGACAGACGGAGGCGCACCGAGACAGACAGAGGCGCACCGAGACAGACGGAGGCGCACCGAGACAGACGGAGGCGCACCGAGACAGACGGAGGCGCACCGAGACAGGCGGAGGCGCACCGAGACAGGCGGAGGCGCACCGAGACAGGCGGAGGCGCACCGAGACAGACGGAGGCGCACCGAGACAGACGGAGGCGCACCGAGACAGACGGAGGCGCACCGAGACAGACGGAGGCGCACCGAGACAGACGGAGGCGCACCGAGACAGACGGAGGCGCACCGAGACAGACGGAGGCGCACCGAGACAGACGGAGGCGCACCGAGAAAGACGGAGGCGCACCGAGACAGGCAGAGGCGCACCGAGACAGGCAGAGGCGCACCGAGACAGACAGAGGCGCACCGAGACAGAGGCGCACCGAGACAGACAGAGGCGCACCGAGACAGACAGAGGCGCACCGAGACAGACAGAGGCGCACCGAGACAGACAGAGGCGCACCGAGACAGACAGAGGCGCACCGAGACAGACAGAGGCGCACCGAGACAGACAGAGGCGCACCGAGACAGACAGAGGCGCACCGAGACAGACAGAGGCGCACCGAGACAGACAGAGGCGCACCGAGACAGACAGAGGCGCACCGAGACAGGCAGAGGCGCACCGAGACAGACAGGGGCGCACCGAGACAGACAGAGGCGCACCGAGACAGACGAATGAAACCCCCGGCGCTCTCTTCTGCGTTACCTGCTTTGGGACCTGCCCGAAGCTGCTGATGAACCCCAGCAGGGTGCTGCGGATAAGGGGGTCCGCGCTGCTCAGGTGGGCCGCAGAGCCGTAGAAATAAGGGTGGAAAAGGTTGAGCGCCGGGACGGCCGCGGGGCCGCGCTGCCTGCACCCAAACACCAGGTCTATCCAGAGGTGCAGCCGGGAGCTGACGTACTCCGACTCCAGCGCCTGGGAGCAGCAAGGAGGAAAGGGTTAATCCAGGGGCCCCAGCGCAGGCAACTTAGCCCCGAGGGCCACCAACAGGTCAGGCTTTCTGGGTAAATCCAGCTTCAGCACAGGTGGCTCAGTCAGTGGCTCAGTCGTAGACCGTACCACCTGTGCTGAAGCAGGGATATCCTGAAAACCTGACCTGTTGGTGGCCATTCAGGACTGGAGTTGGCCGCCCTGCTCTAAAGACGGAAAAATGATCTGTACAAAAGCTACATTCATGGGACCCCCCCCCCCCTCTCTATAAGGAATGATGTGAGCTCACAGGCTCTCTCGGGACCCCCCCCCCCCTCTCTATAAGGAATGATCTGAGCTCACAGGCTCTCTCGGGACCCCCCTCTCTATAAGGAATGATCTGAGCTCACAGGCGCTCTCGGGACCCCCCTCTCTATAAGGAATGATCTGAGCTCACAGGCGCTCTCGGGTCCCCCCTCTCTATAAGGAATGATGTGAGCTCACAGGCTCTCTCGGGTCCCCCCCCCCCCCCCCTCTCTATAAGGAATTATTTGAGCTCACAGACTCTCTCGGGGCCCCCTCTCTCTATAAGGAATGATCTGAGCTCACAGGCGCTCTCGGGACCTCCCTCTCTATAAGGAATGATCTGAGCTCACAGGCTCTCCCAGGACCTCCCTCTCTATAAGGAATGATCTGAGCTCACAGGCGCTCTCGGGACCCCCCTCTCTCTATAAGGAATGATTTGAGCTCACAGGCGCTCTCGGGACCCCCCTCTCTATAAGGAATTATTTGAGCTCACAGACTCTCTCGGGGCCCCCCTCTCTCTATAAGGAATGATCTGAGCTCACAGGCGCTCTCGGGACCTCCCTCTCTATAAGGAATGATCTGAGCTCACAGGCTCTCCCGGGACCTCCCTCTCTATAAGGAATGATCTGAGCTCACAGGCTCTCCCGGGACCTCCCTCTCTATAAGGAATGATCTGAGCTCACAGGCGCTCTCGGGACCCCCCTCTCTCTATAAGGAATGATCTGAGCTCACAGGCTCTCTTGGGACCCCCCTCTCTATAAGGAATGATCTGAGCTCACAGGCTCTCTCGGGACCTCCCTCTCTATAAGGAATGATTTGAGCTCACAGACTCTCTCGGGACCCCCCTCTCTATAAGGAATGATTTGAGCTCACAGGCTCTCTCGGGACCCCCCTCTCTATAAGGAATGATGTGAGCTCACAGGCACTCTCGGGACCCCCCTCTCTATAAGGAATGATCTGAGCTCACAGGCTCTCCCGGGACCTCCCTCTCTATAAGGAATGATTTGAGCTCACAGACTCTCTCGGGACCCCCCTCTCTATAAGGAATGATTTGAGCTCACAGGCTCTCTCGGGACCCCCCTCTCTATAAGGAATGATTTGAGCTCACAGGCTCTCTCGGGACCCCCCTCTCTATAAGGAATGATGTGAGCTCACAGGCTCTCTCGGGACCCCCCCCCCCTCTCTATAAGGAATGATGTGAGCTCACAGGCTCTCTCGGGACCCCCCTCTCTATAAGGAATGATGTGAGCTCACAGGCGCTCTCGGGACCCCCCTCTCTCTATAAGGAATGATCTGAGCTCACAGGCTCTCTTGGGACCCCCCTCTCTATAAGGAATGATTTGAGCTCACAGGCGCTCTCGGGACCCCCTCTCTATAAGGAATGATCTGAGCTCACAGGCTCTCTCGGGACCTCCCTCTCTATAAGGAATGATTTGAGCTCACAGACTCTCTCGGGACCCCCCTCTCTATAAGGAATGATTTGAGCTCACAGGCTCTCTCGGGACCCCTCTCTCTATAAGGAATGATGTGAGCTCACAGGCTCTCTCGGGACCCCCCTCTCTATAAGGAATGATCTGAGCTCACAGGCGCTCTCGGGACCTCCCTCTCTATAAGGAATGATGTGAGCTCACAGGCGATCTCGGGACCCCCCTCTCTATAAGGAATGATGTGAGCTCACAGGCGCTCTCGGGACCCCCCTCTCTATAAGGAATGATGTGAGCTCACAGGCTCTCTCGGGACCCTCCTCTCTATAAGGAATGATGTGAGCTCACAGGCGCTCTCGGGACCCCCCTCTCTCTATAAGGAATGATCTGAGCTCACAGGCGCTCTCGGGACCTCCCTCTCTATAAGGAATGATCTGAGCTCACAGGCTCTCTCGGGACCTCCCTCTCTATAAGGAATGATGTGAGCTCACAGGCTCTCTCGGGACCTCCCTCTCTATAAGGAATGATGTGAGCTCACAGGCGCTCTCGGGACCCCCCTCTCTATAAGGAATGATGTGAGCTCACAGGCGCTCTCGGGACCCCCCTCTCTATAAGGAATGATGTGAGCTCACAGGCTCTCTCGGGACCCCCCTCTCTATAAGGAATGATGTGAGCTCACAGGCGCTCTCGGGACCCCCCTCTCTATAAGGAATGATCTGAGCTCACAGACTCTCTCGGGACCCCCCTCTCTCTATAAGGAATGATCTGAGCTCACAGGCTCTCTTGGGACCCCCCTCTCTATAAGGAATGATCTGAGCTCACAGACTCTCTCGGGGCCCCCCTCTCTCTATAAGGAATGATTTGAGCTCACAGGCTCTCTCGGGACCCCCCTCTCTATAAGGAATGATCTGAGCTCACAGACTCTCTCGGGACCCCCCTCTCTCTATAAGGAATGATTTGAGCTCACAGACTCTCTCGGGACCCCCCTCTCTCTATAAGGAATGATGTGAGCTCACAGGCTCTCTCGGGACCCCCCCCCCCTCTCTATAAGGAATGATGTGAGCTCACAGGCGCTCTCGGGACCCTCCTCTCTATAAGGAATGATGTGAGCTCACAGGCTCTCTCGGGACCCCCCCCCCCCCCCTCTCTATAAGGAATGATGTGAGCTCACAGGCTCTCCCGGGACCTCCCTCTCTATAAGGAATGATGTGAGCTCACAGGCTCTCTCGGGACCCCCTCTCTATAAGGAATGATTTGAGCTCACAGGCGCTCTCGGGACCCCCTCTCTGAGCCGTGTCCCGTGGCGGGGGATACCACGCTGAGTGGGCTGGAAGGCCTAGAACATTTTGTTATTTGTCCTAGAAAACCACAAATGAAGTGGGAGCCGGAAACTCTTCCTCCCACACTGCGTGCCACGGAGTGCAAACAGGACTGTCCCACACTGC
>NC_134490.1:142500-225000 GCF_040206685.1 Ascaphus truei | reverse complement strand
GTACCTGTATTCCTCAGGCCCAGCTCCTGGGGACATTGGTCCTGGGACGGTACCTGTATTCCTCAGGCCCAGCTCCTGGGGACATTGGTCCTGGGACGTTACCTGTATTCCTCAGGCCCAGCTCCTGGGGACATTGGTCCTGGGACGTTACCTGTATTCCTCAGACCCAGCTCCTGGGGACATTGGTCCTGGGATGTTACCTGTATTCCTCAGGCCCAGCTCCTGGGGACATTGGTCCTGGGACGTTACCTGTATTCCTCAGGCCCAGCTCCTGGGGACATTCGTCCTGGGACGTTACCTGTATTCCTCAGACCCAGCTCCTGGGGACATTGGTCCTGGGACGGTACCTGTATTCCTCAGGCCCAGCTCCTGGGGACATTGGTCCTGGGACGTTACCTTTATTCCTCAGGCCCTGCTCCTGGGGACATTGGTCCTGGGACGTTACCTTTATTCCTCAGGCCCAGCTCCTGGGGACATTGGTCCTGGGGCGTTACCTGTATTCCTCAGGCCCAGCTCCTGGGGACATTGGTCCTGTGACGTTACCTGTATTCCTCAGGCCCAGCTCCTGGGGACATTCGTCCTGGGACGTTACCTTTATTCCTCAGGCCCAGCTCCTGGGGACATTGGTCCTGGGACGTTACCTGTATTCCTCAGGCCCAGCTCCTGGGGACATTGGTCCTGGGACGTTACCTGTATTCCTCAGGCCCAGCTCCTGGGGACATTGGTCCTGGGACTTTACCTGTATTCCTCAGGCCCAGCTCCTGGGGACATTCGTCCTGGGACGGTACCTGTATTCCTCAGACCCAGCTCCTGGGGACATTCGTCCTGGGACGTTACCTGTATTCCTCAGGCCCAGCTCCTGGGGACATTGGTCCTGGGACGATACCTGTATTCCTCAGGCCCAGCTCCTGGGGACATTGGTCCTGGGACGTTACCTTTATTCCTCAGGCCCAGCTCCTGGGGACATTGGTCCTGGGACGTTACCTGTATTCCTCAGGCCCAGCTCCTGGGGACATTGGTCCTGGGACGTTACCTGTATTCCTCAGGCCCAGCTCCTGGGGACATTGGTCCTGGGACGGTACCTGTATTCCTCAGGCCCAGCTCCTGGGGACATTCGTCCTGGGACGTTACCTTTATTCGCTCTGATGCGGTGAATACTTTATTGAAGTTTTTTCAAACTCAAAACAAGTCTCCTGTGTGCTCCTCTCCTCCTCTATTCTGTGCATGTACAATACAGTATGTGCATGTATAATGTGTGTGTGGATGTGTGTGTACATATATAATATGTGTGTGTACATGTATTACAAACATTACATGTTTGTATACACTGGCGACACACTTTATTCGAGCTCGGCTAGTCCCACGAATTCGGGTATACCCGGGTGTATTGAGGTTTGTGACTGTTTTCTGCCCGAGTACATTGAGTTATTTTCCGGCAGGTATTATAGCATTTTATTCCCGTTGGCTGCAATACTGCACAGTACATATATATATACTGCATTACAATTCATGAATTTATGCCATCTGGTAGACACGCGAAGCATTGCAGCCTATTAAATCCTAATCATTATCATTTAACAGATCAGCCGCCCATCAGCCAGGCATGAACCCAGGCTGGGAAGGCAAATGCAACGGGGCTTGTCAGAGGTGAGGAGCGGCGCATTCCAGGTATCTGCCAGGTACATACCGGGTATTTGCTCGAATAAAGTGTGTCGGTGCAGTATGTGTGTATCCATGTATTTTATGTTTGTGTATGTGCATGTACATGTATAATGTGTGTACATGTTTAATGTATGTATGTGCGTGAACATGTATTACAAACATCACGTTTGTATATGTGCATGTATTATATGTATTCTAAGTTTGTATATGTGCATGCCCATGTAGTATATGTGTGTATAAGCGTGTGCATGTATGTGAGTGTTCATGAATTATATGTGCATGTACACATATTATATGTGCATGTATTATATGTGCTTGTACATGCATATACATGTATTATTTGTGGGTGTATATGAATGTGCATATATTATATATGTGCGTGTATGTAAGTGTGCATGTATTATATGTGCGTGTATGTGAGTGTGCATGTATTATATTGTGTGTATGTAAGTGTGCATATATTATGTGTGTGTATGTGAGTGTGCATGTATTATATGTGCGTGTATGTAAGTGTGCATATATTGTGTGTGTGTATGTGCGTGTGCATGTATTATAATTGTGTGCATGTATTATGTGTGTGTGTATGTGCATGTATTATACGTGTGTGCATGTATTATGTGCGTGTATTATATGTGTGTGCATGTATTATGTGTGCGTGTGCATGTATTATGTGTGCGTGTGCATGTATTGTATGTGTGCGTGTGCATGTATTGTATGTGTGCGTGTGCATGTATTGTATGTGTGCATGTATTGTATGTGTGCGTGTGCATGTATTGTATGTGTGCGTGTGCATGTATTGTATGTGTGCGTGTGCATGTATTGAATGTGTGCGTGTGCATGTATTGAACGTGTGCATGTATTGTATGTGTGCGTGTGCATGTATTGTAAGTTTGCGTGTGCATGTATTGTATGTGTGCGTGTGCATGTATTGTATGTGTGCGTGTGCATGTATTGTATGTGTGCATGTATTGTATGTGTGCGTGTGCATGTATTGTATGTGTGCGTGTGCATGTATGTGTGCGTGTGCATGTATTGTATGTGTGCGTGTGCATGTATTGTATGTGTGCGTGTGCATGTATGTGTGCATGTGCATGTATTGTATGTGTGCATGTGCATGTATTGTATGTGTGCGCGTGCATGTATTGTATGTGTGCGTGTGCATGTATTGTATGTGTGCGTGTGCATGTATTGTATGTGTGCGTGTGCATGTATTGTATGTGTGCGTGTGCATGTATGTGTGCGTGTGCCTGTACATGTGCGTGTGCATGTATTGTATGTGTGCGTGTGCATGTGCATGTATGTGTACATGTGCATGTATTGTATGTGTGCGTGTGCATGTATTGTATGTGTGCGTGTGAATGTATTGTATGTGTGCGTGTGCATGTATTGTATGTGTGCGTGTGCATGTATTGTATGTGTGCGTGTGCACGTATTGTATGTTTGCGTGTGCATGTACACACCCAGCTGGCAGTGGTTGCAGTTAGTGAGCAGCTCAGGCAGACAGTAAAACTCCGGGATCAGCTCCCGCACGTCGCTCATGTTCTCTTTGGACGCGGAATCCCAGGCTCCGCTCACACTGTGGAACATCCGGTCAGCAACGTCCAGCGATCCGCCCTGCAAACAGAGGCCGAGAGAGAGCCGGGAGACACGGAGTGAGAGCCGGGAGACACGGAGTGAGAGCCGGGAGACACGGAGTGAGAGCCGGGAGACACGGAGTGAGAGCCGGGAGACACGGAGTGAGAGCCGGGAGACACGGAGTGAGAGCCGGGAGACACGGAGTGACAGCCGGGAGACACGGAGTGAGAGCCGGGAGACACGGAGTGACAGCCGGGAGACACGGAGTGAGAGCCGGGAGACACGGAGTGAGAGCAGGGAGACACGGAGTGACAGCCGGGAGACACGGAGTGAGAGCCGGGAGACACGGAGTGAGAGCCAGGAGACACGGAGTGAGAGCCGGGAGACACGGAGTGAGAGCAGGGAGACACGGAGTGAGAGCAGGGAGACACGGAGTGAGAGCCGGGAGACACGGAGTGAGAGCCGGGAGACACGGAGTGACAGCAGGGAGACACGGAGTGACAGCAGGGAGACACGGAGTGACAGCAGGGAGACACGGAGTGACAGCAGGGAGACACGGAGTGACAGCAGGGAGACACGGAGTGACAGCAGGGAGACACGGAGTGAGAGCAGGGAGACACGGAGTGACAGCAGGGAGACACGGAGTGACAGAAGGGAGACACGGAGTGAGAGCCGGGAGACACGGAGTGACAGCAGGGAGACACGGAGTGACAGCAGGGAGACACGGAGTGACAGCAGGGAGACACGGAGTGACAGCAGGGAGACACGGAGTGACAGCAGGGAGACACGGAGTGACAGCAGGGAGACACGGAGTGACAGCAGGGAGACACGGAGTGAGAGCAGGGAGACACGGAGTGACAGCAGGGAGACACGGAGTGACAGAGCAGGGAGACACGGAGTGACAGAAGGGAGACACGGAGTGAGAGCCGGGAGACACGGAGTGACAGCAGGGAGACACGGAGTGACAGCAGGGAGACAGGGAGTGAGAGCCGGGAGACACGGAGTGAGAGCAGGGAGACACGGAGTGAGAGCAGGGAGACACGGAGTGACAGCAGGGAGACACGGAGTGAGAGCCGGGAGACACGGAGTGAGAGCAGGGAGACACGGAGTGACAGCAGGGAGACACGGAGTGAGAGCCGGGAGACACGGAGTGAGAGCAGGGAGACACGGAGTGACAGCAGGGAGACACGGAGTGAGAGCCGGGAGACACGGAGTGACAGCAGGGAGACACGGAGTGAGAGCCGGGAGACACGGAGTGAGAGCCGGGAGACACGGAGTGAGAGCCGGGAGACACGGAGTGAGAGCAGGGAGACACGGAGTGACAGCAGGGAGACACGGAGTGAGAGCCGGGAGACACGGAGTGAGAGCCGGGAGACACGGAGTGAGAGCAGGGAGACACGGAGTGAGAGCAGGGAGACACGGAGTGACAGCAGGGAGACACGGAGTGAGAGCCGGGAGACACGGAGTGAGAGCAGGGAGACACGGAGTGACAGCAGGGAGACACGGAGTGAGAGCCGGGAGACACGGAGTGACAGCAGGGAGACACGGAGTGAGAGCCGGGAGACACGGAGTGAGAGCCGGGAGACACGGAGTGACAGCAGGGAGACACGGAGTGACAGCAGGGAGACACGGAGTGAGAGCCGGGAGACACGGAGTGAGAGCCGGGAGACACGGAGTGAGAGCCGGGAGACACGGAGTGAGAGCCGGGAGACACGGAGTGAGAGCCGGGAGACACGGAGTGAGAGCCGGGAGACACGGAGTGACAGCAGGGAGACACGGAGTGACAGCAGGGAGACACGGAGTGACAGCAGGGAGACACGGAGTGACAGAGCAGGGAGACACGGAGTGACAGCAGGGAGACACGGAGTGACAGCCGGGAGACACGGAGTGAGAGCCGGGAGACACGGAGTGACAGCAGGGAGACACGGAGTGACAGAGCAGGGAGACACGGAGTGACAGCAGGGAGACACGGAGTGAGAGCAGGGAGACACGGAGTGACAGCAGGGAGACACGGAGTGACAGCAGGGAGACACGGAGTGACAGCAGGGAGACACGGAGTGACAGCAGGGAGACACGGAGTGAGAGCAGGGAGACACGGAGTGAGAGCAGGGAGACACGGAGTGACAGCAGGGAGACACGGAGTGACAGCAGGGAGACACGGAGTGACAGCAGGGAGACACGGAGTGACAGCAGGGAGACACGGAGTGACAGAGCAGGGAGACACGGAGTGACAGCAGGGAGACACGGAGTGACAGCAGGGAGACACGGAGTGAGAGCAGGGAGACACGGAGTGACAGCAGGGAGACACGGAGTGACAGCAGGGAGACACGGAGTGACAGCAGGGAGACACGGAGTGACAGCAGGGAGACACGGAGTGACAGCAGGGAGACACGGAGTGACAGCAGGGAGACACGGAGTGACAGCAGGGAGACACGGAGTGAGAGCAGGGAGACACGGAGTGACAGCAGGGAGACACGGAGTGACAGCAGGGAGACACGGAGTGACAGAGCAGGGAGACACGGAGTGACAGAGCAGGGAGACACGGAGTGACAGAGCAGGGAGACACGGAGTGACAGCAGGGAGACACGGAGTGACAGCAGGGAGACACGGAGTGAGAGCCGGGAGACACGGAGTGACAGCAGGGAGACACTGAGTGACAGCAGGGAGACACGGAGTGAGAGCAGGGAGACACGGAGTGAGAGCAGGGAGACACGGAGTGAGAGCCGGGAGACACGGAGTGACAGCAGGGAGACACTGAGTGACAGCAGGGAGACACGGAGTGAGAGCAGGGAGACACGGAGTGACAGCAGGGAGACACGGAGTGACAGCAGGGAGACACGGAGTGACAGCAGGGAGACACGGAGTGACAGAGCAGGGAGACACGGAGTGACAGCAGGGAGACACGGAGTGAGAGCAGGGAGACACGGAGTGACAGCAGGGAGACACGGAGTGACAGCAGGGAGACACGGAGTGACAGAGCAGGGAGACACGGAGTGACAGAGCAGGGAGACACGGAGTGAGAGCAGGGAGACACGGAGTGACAGCAGGGAGACACGGAGTGACAGCAGGGAGACACGGAGTGACAGCAGGGAGACACGGAGTGACAGCAGGGAGACACGGAGTGACAGCAGGGAGACACGGAGTGACAGCAGGGAGACACGGAGTGACAGCAGGGAGACACGGAGTGACAGAGCAGGGAGACACGGAGTGACAGCAGGGAGACACGGAGTGAGAGCAGGGAGACACGGAGTGACAGCAGGGAGACACGGAGTGAGAGCAGGGAGACACGGAGTGACAGCAGGGAGACACGGAGTGACAGCAGGGAGACACGGAGTGACAGCAGGGAGACACGGAGTGACAGCAGGGAGACACGGAGTGAGAGCAGGGAGACACGGAGTGAGAGCAGGGAGACACGGAGTGAGAGCAGGGAGACACGGAGTGAGAGCAGGGAGACACGGAGTGACAGCAGGGAGACACGGAGTGACAGCAGGGAGACACGGAGTGACAGCAGGGAGACACGGAGTGACAGCAGGGAGACAAGGAGTGAGAGCAGGGAGACACGGAGTGACAGCAGGGAGACACGGAGTGACAGCAGGGAGACACGGAGTGACAGCAGGGAGACACGGAGTGACAGCAGGGAGACACGGAGTGACAGCAGGGAGACACGGAGTGACAGCAGGGAGACACGGAGTGACAGCAGGGAGACACGGAGTGACAGCAGGGAGACACGGAGTGACAGCAGGGAGACACGGAGTGACAGCAGGGAGACACGGAGTGACAGCAGGGAGACACGGAGTGACAGCAGGGAGACACGGAGTGACAGCAGGGAGACACGGAGTGAGAGCAGGGAGACACGGAGTGACAGCAGGGAGACACGGAGTGACAGCAGGGAGACACGGAGTGACAGCAGGGAGACACGGAGTGAGAGCAGGGAGACACGGAGTGAGAGCAGGGAGACACGGAGTGACAGCAGGGAGACACGGAGTGAGAGCAGGGAGACACGGAGTGAGAGCAGGGAGACACGGAGTGACAGCAGGGAGACACGGAGTGACAGAAGGGAGACACGGAGTGAGAGCCGGGAGACACGGAGTGACAGCAGGGAGACACGGAGTGACAGCAGGGAGACACGGAGTGAGAGCCGGGAGACACGGAGTGACAGCAGGGAGACACGGAGTGAGAGCCGGGAGACACGGAGTGACAGAAGGGCGACAGGGAGACACGGAGTGAGATTGTGGTTGTATATTTTTGCAGAGGTGTGTGTGTGTGTGTGAGTGTGAGTGTGAGTGTGTGAGTGAGTGTGTGTGTGTGTGAGTGTGTGTGTGAGTGTGTGTGTGAGTGTGTGTGAGTTGTGCTGTAAATAGCATTGTTTGATTTAGCTGTGTGCTATTTTGGAGGAGGTGTGGTATATTTGGTGTGTGCACATACTGTAGAGTATGTGAAAGTGTGACAGTGGTGTTATTAGGGACGTTGTGTAGTTGTGTATGTGTGTGGTGCCATGGTATTTAAGCATGTCATGTGTATAGGTTTGTGCTTTTTGCGTACGTTCGGTGTTGTGTTATTTGAAAGGATCTGTGCTGTTTGTGTCTTTTAGTTATTTGATGTGTATCTGGGTGTGTCTTTGTGTCTATGTTGGTGTGTGTGTACTTATGTCTGTGTATATCTTTGGGTCTATGTATGTGTGTACACATATACTGTACGCATGCATATTTTTCTCGCTATGTGTGTCTTTTAATGTGTATGTGTGTGTGTGTGTGTGTGTGTGTGTGTGTATCTCTGTGTTTATCTTTGTGACTGTGTATGTATATCTTTGTGTGTGAGTGTCTGTGTATATCTTTGTGTGTAAGTGTCTGTGTATATCTTTGTGTGAGTGTCTGTTTATATCTATGTGTGCGTGTGTCTGTGTATGTGTATGTGTATCTTTGTGTGTGTCTGTGTATGTTTGTGTGTGTGTGTATATCTTTGTGTGCGTGTCTGTATAACTTTGTGTGTGTGTCTGTGTATCTATGTATATCTTTGTGTGTGTGTGTCTGTGTATATATCTGTTTGTGTGTGTATGTGTATATCTTTGTGTGTGTATGTGTGTGTATCTGTATAGCGTTGCATGTGCCTGTGTATCTTCATATGTGTCTCTGTGTGTATCTTTGTGTGTGTATCTGTGTCTCTGTGTGTATCTTTGAGTGTGTGGGTCTTTGCGTGTGTGTCTGTGTATTGTTGCGTGTGTATGGGTCTTTGCGTGTGTGTTGGTGTACCTGTGTGGGTCTTTGAGTGTGTGTATGTGTATCGTTTCGTGGTTGTGTGTGTGTCTTTGCGTGTGTGTATGGGTCTTTGCGTGTGTGTGTCTGTGTATCTTTGTGTGTATGTGTGTGTGGGTCTTTGCGTGTGTGTCTGTATCTTTGCATGTGTGTGTGGGGGGGGGGTCTTTGCATGTGTGTCTGTGTATCGTTGTGTGTGTGTATGGGGTCTTTGCGTGTATGTGTGTGTGGGTCTTTGCGTGTGTGTGGGTCTTTGCCTGTGTGTGGTCTTTGCGTGTGTCTGTGTATCTTTGTGTGTGTCTGTGTATCGTTGGGTGTGTGTGGGTCTTTGTGTGTTTCTATCTTTGCCAGTGTGTCTGTGTCTTTGCGTGTGTCTTTGTGTGTGTCTGTGTATCATTGCGTGTGTGTGTGGGGGGGATCTTTGCGTGTATGTGTTGTGTGTGTGTCGGGGGGTGTCTTTGCATGTATGTGTGTGTGTGTGGGGGTGTCTTTGCGTGTGTGTGTGGACTTTGCGTGTGTGTCTGCGTATGTTTGCATGTGTGTGTGTGTGTGTGTGTCTTTGCGTGTGTGGGTCTTTGTGTGTGTACGTTTGTCGTTTTCGTGTGTATGTGTGTGGGTCTTTGCGTGTGTGTATGTTTATCTTTGCTTGAGTGTCTGTGTCTTTGTGGGTGTGTGGGTCTTTGCACGTGTGTGTGTGTGTGTGTGAGTCTTTGCATGTGTATTTGTGTATCTGTGCGTGTGTGTGTCTTTGCGTGTGTGTTTGTGTATCTGTGCGTGTGTGTGAGTCTTTGCGTGTGTGTTTGTGTATCTGTGCGTATGTGTGAATCTTTGTGTGTGTGTGTGTATAGTTGCGTGTGTGTGAGTCTTTGCGTGTCTGTTTGTGTATCTGTGCATGTGTGTGAGTCTTTGTGCGCGCGCGTGTGTGTGTGTGTGTGTGTAGTTGCGTGTGTGTGAGTCTTTGCGTGTGTGTTTGTGTATCTTTGCGTGTTTGTGTATCTGTGCATGTGTGTGAGTCTTTGCGCGCGCGCGTGTGTGTGTAGTTGCGTGTGTGTGAGTCTTTGCGTGTGTGTTTGTGTATCTTTGCGTGTATCCCTTCCTTCCTATCTTGCTTTATGAGTTTTGCCTCTAATCCCCCGAGACCCAATCAGCTGCCTATAAAGAGATTATGTGTATTAAACACAAGTAATATATACACAGCCGCAGCCGGGCGCGCACAAATCGCGTTGCCGATATTAGCAGGCGGGGGCTGGGGCCGGCGCTCGCGCGGTAATGCAGTTTGGGCAAAGTAATATCTTTACTGTTTTATGTCCTTTTTAAATATGTATGCGAGTTTGTTTTAATAAATTAGATGCTGCTTTAAAACTTAAGTCTGGATTATTCCGAAAACAATAACTGATTTCCCACGTCCTCTATTAATACGATTATTTGCGTGTTTATAGATCGCTGTGTGCGGGTGTGTAGTTATATGTTTGTGTATGGTTATATGTGTGTGTAGTTATATGTGTGTGTAGTTATATGTTTGTGTATAGTTATATGTGTGTGTGTAGTTATATGTTTGTGTATAGTTATATGTGTGTGTGTAGTTATATGTGTGTGTATATTTATATGTGTGTGTATATTTATATGTGTGTGTGTATAGTTATATGTGTGTGTATAGTTATATGTGGTTGTATATTTATGTGTGTGTGTATAGTTATATGTGTGTGTATATTTATATGTGTGTGTGTATACAGTAGTTATATGTGTGTATATTTATATGTTTGTGTATAGTTATATGTGTGTGTAGTTATATGTTTGTGTATAGTTATATGTGTGTGTGTAGTTATATGTGTGTGTATATTTATATGTGTGTATATTTATGTGTGTGTATAGTTATATGTGGTTGTATATTTATATGTGTGTGTGTGTATTTATATGTGTGTGTATATTTGATGTGGATGTGTACATGTGTATATTTATGTTTGTGTATATTTATATGTTTGTGTATATTTATTTGTGTGTATAGTTATATGTGTGTGTGTGTATTTATATGTGTGTGTATATTTGATGTGGATGTGTACGTGTGTATATGTGTGTTATTGTGTATATTTGATGTGGATGTGTACGTGTGTATAGTTATATGTTTGTGTATATTTATATGTTTGTGTGTATTTATTTGTGTGTATAGTTATATGTTTGTGTATATTTATTTGTTTGTATAGTTATATGTTTGTGTATATTTGATGTGAATGTGTACGTGTGTATATTTATATGTTTGTGTATATTTGATGTGGATGTGTACGTGTGTATATTTATATGTTTGTGTATATTTGATGTGGATGTGTACAGTACGTGTGTATATTTATATGTGTGTGTATATTTGATGTGGGTGTGTACATGTGTATATGTATGTTATTGTGTATATTTGATGTGGATGTGTACGTGTGTATATTTATATGTTTGTGTATATTTGATGTGGATGTGTACGTGTGTATATTTATATGTGTGTGTATATTTGATGTGGATGTGTATGTGTGTATATGTATGTTATTGTGTATATTTGATGTGGATGTGTACGTGTGTATATTTATATGTTTGTGTATATTTGATGTGGATGTGTACGTGTGTATATTTATATGTGTGTGTATATTTGATGTGGATGTGTACGTGTGTATATTTATATGTTTGTGTATATTTGATGTGGATGTGTACGTGTGTATATTTATATGTTTGTGTATATTTGATGTGGATGTGTACGTGTGTATATTTATATGTTTGTGTATATTTGATGTGGATGTGTACGTGTGTATATGTATGTTATTGTGTATATTTGATGTGGATGTGTACGTGTGTATATTTATATGTTTGTGTATATTTGATGTGGATGTGTACGTGTGTATATTTATATGTGTGTGTATATTTGATGTGGATGTGTACGTGTGTATATTTATATGTTTGTGTGTATATTTATGTTTTTGTGTATATTTGATGTGTACATGTGTGGACGTTATAAAAATAAAGATATTTGTTTGTACTGTAAATGAGACCAAGTGTTTGAGGATTGTGGGGAATATGACAGCGTTACACAGCGATACTTTGTGTTACATACTGATACTTTGTGTTACACTGTGATACTTTGTGTTACACTGTGATACTGTGTGTTACACTGGGATATTTTGTTTTACACTGGGCTATTTTGTGTTACACACTGATACTTTGTGTTGCACAGTGGTACATTGTGTTACACACTGATACTTTGTGTTGCACAGTGGTACTGTACATTGTGTTACATTGTGTTACTCAGTGATACTTTGTGTGTGTCTGTATGTCACTGTAACTCTGTTTGCCTGCACATGCGTGTCCTTCATTGCACAGTTTTTAGGTTGTGTGTCTCTTATTAGGAGTTCCCTAACACTGCCCCTAACGCTAACCCCTAACCCTAACGCTGCATTGAGTCCTAAGTGACGGGCACCGTGACCGGCACCGTGACCGGCCCCCCTCGCCCCTCTGTGTTGGCTCCCTGGCCTTTCACCCCCCTCCCCCGTAAACCTTGGAGTGAGGGGGGTGATGCGGTCAGGGGGAGGTGATGCAGTTGGGCTGGCAGGGCGCGTGGTCAGTCCGCGCCCTGCCAGCAATGACAGCGTCCTGGAGCTGCGTGTCAGGGCTGGGGCTCCCACGTGGCAGGCCTCAGTACCTTGTGGCTCAGCTGCGGAGCTGCTCGTGGGGGCTGGCGGAGCTGCTCGTGGGGGCTGGCGGAGCTGCTCGTGGGGGCTGGCGGAGCTGCTCGTGGGGGCTGGCGGAGCTGCTCGTGGGGGCTAGCGGAGCTGCTCGTGGGGGCTAGCGGAGCTGCTCGTGGGGGCTAGCGGAGCTGCTCGTGGGGGCTGCGGGAGCTGCTCGTGGGGGCTAGCGGAGCTGCTCGTGGGGGCTGGCGGAGCTGCTCGTGGGGGCTGGCGGAGCTGCTCGTGGGGGCTGGCGGAGCTGCTCGTGGGGGCTGGCGGAGCTGCTCGTGGGGGCTGGCTGAGCTGCTCGTGGGGGCTGGCGGAGCTGCTCGTGGGGGCTGGCGGAGCTGCTCGTGGGGGCTGCGGGAGCTGCTCGTGGGGGCTAGCGGAGCTGCTCGTGGGGGCTGCGGGAGCTGCTCGTGGGGGCTGCGGGAGCTGCTCGTGGGGGCTGGCGGAGCTGCTCGTGGGGGCTGGCGGAGCTGCTCGTGGGGGCTGGCGGAGCTGCTCGTGGGGGCTGGCGGAGCTGCTCGTGGGGGCTGGCGGAGCTGCTCGTGGGGGCTGGCGGAGCTGCTCGTGGGGGCTGGCGGAGCTGCTCGTGGGGGCTGGCGGAGCTGCTCGTGGGGGCTGGCGGAGCTGCTCGTGGGGGCTGGCGGAGCTGCTCGTGGGGGCTGCTCGTGGAGGGAGTCCAGCATGGCGGGGAAGGCGCACGCACCCATGGTGGCCGCAGGGGAGGTGTGGGGATACATTTGGGGGCAAGTGAAGGGCATTAGCCCCGGTGTTCGTTCCCTGGCTACAGGTCCCATTCTTCCTTCCCCACTACTAAGCAGGGGGCCCCACCTGAGCCCCCACTGGGGTGGAGGCCCCCACTTAAGCCCACCCAGGAGCGGGGGGCCACACTTGAGACCCCAAGTCTGTGTGTTATCTTTTAGAGAAAGGGGGGAGTCTCTGAGTTTCCAGCGGTGGCCGCGGGGGAGGTGCAGGGACGCCCCCACGTCTGGGGGTAAGTGGAGCGCCGTGGCCCCCTGCGTTCCTCCCCTTGCTACAGACTCTATTCTCCTTCCCCACTGCGGGGGGGGGGGGGGGGTTAGGAGTTATGGGGAGTCGCTGTGAGTCGCTTCCAGGGCCCCCGTGGCAGGAACGTGGAGTTGATGCTTATCCTGGGGATTATGGCTCAGTGCCAGAGAGGATTCTGGGAGTCCTGCTGCTGCTCACGATGGCCTCTACGTCGCATCCTGATGCTTCAGTGTTCTAAGGTTAAGCCGCGGCCGGAGCGCAGAACCGCCAGGAGAGGCGGCCGGAGCGCAGAACCGCCAGGAGAGGCGGCCGGAGCGCAGAACCGCCAGGAGAGGCGGCCGCAGTGCAGAACCGCCAGGAGAGGCGGCCGCAGCGCAGAACCGCCAGGAGAGGCGGCCGGAGCGCAGAACCGCCAGGAGAGGGACCGGAGCGCAGAACCGCCAGGAGAGGGACCGGAGCGCAGAACCGCCAGGAGAGGCGGCCGGAGCGCAGAACCGCCAGGAGAGGCGGCCGGAGCGCAGAACCGCCAGGAGAGGCGGCCGGAGCGCAGAACCGCCAGGAGAGGCGGCCGGAGCGCAGAACCGCCAGGAGAGGGACCGGAGCGCAGAACCGCCAGGAGAGGCGGCCGGAGCGCAGAACCGCCAGGAGAGGCGGCCGGAGCGCAGAACCGCCAGGAGAGGGACCGGAGCGCAGAACCGCCAGGAGAGGGACCGGAGCGCAGAACCGCCAGGGGAGGGGCCGGAGCGCAGAACCGCCAGGGGAGGCGGCCGGAGCGCAGAACCGCCAGGAGAGGCGGCCGGAGCGCAGAACCGCCAGGAGAGGCGGCCGCAGCGCAGAACCGCCAGGAGAGGCGGCCGGAGCGCAGAACCGCCAGGAGAGGGACCGGAGCGCAGAACCGCCAGGAGAGGCGGCCAGAGCGCAGAACCGCCAGGAGAGGGACCGGAGCGCAGAACCGCCAGGAGAGGCGGCCGGAGCGCAGAACCGCCAGGAGAGGCGGCCGGAGCTCAGAACCGCCAGGAGAGGCGGCCGGAGCGCAGAACCGCCAGGAGAGGCGGCCGGAGCGAAGAACCGCGAGGAGAGGGACCGGAGCGCAGAACCGCCAGGAGAGGGACCGGAGCGTAGAACCGCCAGGAGAGGCGACCGGAGCGCAGAACCGCCAGGAGAGGGACCGGAGCGTAGAACCGCCAGGAGAGGCGGCCGCAGCGCAGAACCGCCAGGAGAGGCGGCCGCAGCGCAGAACCGCCAGGAGAGGCGGCCGGAGCGCAGAACCGCCAGGAGAGGGACCGGAGCGCAGAACCGCCAGGAGAGGGACCGGAGCGCAGAACCGCCAGGAGAGGGACCGGAGCGCAGAACCGCCAGGGGAGGGGCCGGAGCGCAGAACCGCCAGGGGAGGCGGCCGGAGCGCAGAACCGCCAGGAGAGGCGGCCGGAGCGCAGAACCGCCAGGAGAGGCGGCCGGAGCGAAGAACCGCGAGGAGAGGGACCGGAGCGCAGAACCGCCAGGAGAGGGACCGGAGCGTAGAACCGCCAGGAGAGGCGACCGGAGCGCAGAACCGCCAGGAGAGGGACCGGAGCGTAGAACCGCCAGGAGAGGCGGCCGCAGCGCAGAACCGCCAGGAGAGGCGGCCGCAGCGCAGAACCGCCAGGAGAGGCGGCCGGAGCGCAGAACCGCCAGGAGAGGCGGCCGGAGCGCAGAACCGCCAGGAGAGGCGGCCGGAGCGCAGAACCGCCAGGAGAGGCGGCCGGAGCGCAGAACCGCCAGGAGAGGCGGCCGGAGCGCAGAACCGCCAGGAGAGGGACCGGAGCGCAGAACCGCCAGGAGAGGCGGCCGGAGCGCAGAACCGCCAGGAGAGGGACCGGAGCGCAGAACCGCCAGGAGAGGGACCGGAGCGCAGAACCGCCAGGAGAGGCGGCCGGAGCGCAGAACCGCCAGGAGAGGGACCGGAGCGCAGAACCGCCAGGAGAGGCGGCCGCAGCGCAGAACCGCCAGGAGAGGCCGTGCCGGAGCGCAGAACCGCCAGGAGAGGGACCGGAGCGCAGAACCGCCAGGAGAGGCGGCCGGAGCGCAGAACCGCCAGGAGAGGGACCGGAGCGCAGAACCGCCAGGAGAGGCGGCCGGAGCTCAGAACCGCCAGGAGAGGGACCGGAGCGCAGAACCGCCAGGAGAGGGGCCGGAGCGCAGAACCGCCAGGAGAGGCGGCCGGAGCGAAGAACCGCGAGGAGAGGGACCGGAGCGCAGAACCGCCAGGAGAGGCGGCCGGAGCGCAGAACCGCCAGGAGAGGCGGCCGGAGCGCAGAACCGCCAGGAGAGGCGGCCGGAGCGCAGAACCGCCAGGAGAGGGGCCGGAGCGCAGAACCGCCAGGAGAGGGGCCGGAGCGCAGAACCGCCAGGAGAGGGGCCGGAGCGCAGAACCGCCAGGAGAGGGGCCGGAGCGCAGAACCGCCAGGAGAGGGGCCGGAGCGCAGAACCGCCAGGAGAGGCGGCCGGAGCGCAGAACCGCCAGGAGAGGCGGCCGGAGCGCAGAACCGCCAGGAGAGGCGGCCGGAGCGCAGAACCGCCAGGAGAGGGGCCGGAGCGCAGAACCGCCAGGAGAGGGGCCGGAGCGCAGAACCGCCAGGAGAGGCGGCCGGAGCGCAGAACCGCCAGGAGAGGCGGCCGGAGCGCAGAACCGCCAGGAGAGGCGGCCGGAGCGCAGAACCGCCAGGAGAGGGACCGGAGCGCAGAACCGCCAGGAGAGGGACCGGAGCGCAGAACCGCCAGGAGAGGCGGCCGGAGCGCAGAACCGCCAGGAGAGGCGGCCGGAGCGCAGAACCGCCAGGAGAGGCGGCCGGAGAGCAGAACCGCCAGGGGAGGCGGCCGGAGCGCAGAACCGCCAGGAGAGGCGGCCGGAGCGCAGAACCGCCAGGAGAGGCGGCCGCAGCGCAGAACCGCCAGGAGAGGCGGCCGGAGCGCAGAACCGCCAGGAGAGGGGCCGGAGCGCAGAACCGCCAGGAGAGGCCGTGCCGGAGCGCAGAACCGCCAGGAGAGGGACCGGAGCGCAGAACCGCCAGGAGAGGCGGCCGGAGCGCAGAACCGCCAGGAGAGGGACCGGAGCGCAGAACCGCCAGGAGAGGCGGCCGGAGCTCAGAACCGCCAGGAGAGGCGGCCGGAGCGCAGAATCGCCAGGAGAGGCGGCCGGAGCGAAGAACCGCGAGGAGAGGGACCGGAGCGCAGAACCGCCAGGAGAGGGACCGGAGCGTAGAACCGCCAGGAGAGGCGGCCGGAGCGCAGAACCGCCAGGAGAGGGACCGGAGCGCAGAACCGCCAGGAGAGGGACCGGAGCGCAGAACCGCCAGGAGAGGGGGCCGCAGCGCAGAACCGCCAGGAGAGGCGGCCGCAGCACAGAACCGCCAGGAGAGGGGCCGGAGCGCAGAACCGCCAGGAGAGGGGCCGCAGCGCAGAACCGCCAGGAGAGGCGGCCGGAGCGCAGAACCGCCAGGAGAGGCGGCCGGAGCGCAGAACCGCCAGGAGAGGCGGCCGGAGCGCAGAACCGCCAGGAGAGGGACCGGAGCGCAGAACCGCCAGGAGAGGCGGCCGCAGCGCAGAACCGCCAGGAGAGGGACCGGAGCGTAGAACCGCCAGGAGAGGCGGCCGGAGCACAGAACCGCCAGGAGAGGCAGCCGCATCGCAGAACCGCCAGGAGAGGGGCCGCAGCGCAGAACCGCCAGGAGAGGCGGCCGGAGCGCAGAACCGCCAGGAGAGGGGCCGGAGCGCAGAACCGCCAGGAGAGGCCGTGCCGGAGCGCAGAACCGCCAGGAGAGGGACCGGAGCGCAGAACCGCCAGGAGAGGCGGCCGGAGCGCAGAACCGCCAGGAGAGGGACCGGAGCGCAGAACCGCCAGGAGAGGCGGCCGGAGCTCAGAACCGCCAGGAGAGGCGGCCGGAGCGCAGAATCGCCAGGAGAGGCGGCCGGAGCGAAGAACCGCGAGGAGAGGGACCGGAGCGCAGAACCGCCAGGAGAGGGACCGGAGCGTAGAACCGCCAGGAGAGGCGGCCGGAGCGCAGAACCGCCAGGAGAGGGACCGGAGCGCAGAACCGCCAGGAGAGGGACCGGAGCGCAGAACCGCCAGGAGAGGGGGCCGCAGCGCAGAACCGCCAGGAGAGGCGGCCGCAGCACAGAACCGCCAGGAGAGGCGGCCGGAGCGCAGAACCGCCAGGAGAGGCGGCCGGAGCGCAGAACCGCCAGGAGAGGGACCGGAGCGCAGAACCGCCAGGAGAGGGACCGGAGCGCAGAACCGCCAGGAGAGGGACCGGAGCGCAGAACCGCCAGGAGAGGGACCGCAGCGCAGAACCGCCAGGAGAGGGGGCCGGAGCGCAGAACCGCCAGGAGAGGCGACCGGAGCGCAGAACCGCCAGGAGAGGGACCGGAGCGTAGAACCGCCAGGAGAGGCGGCCGCAGCGCAGAACCGCCAGGAGAGGCGGCCGCAGCGCAGAACCGCCAGGAGAGGCGGCCGGAGCGCAGAACCGCCAGGAGAGGGACCGGAGCGCAGAACCGCCAGGAGAGGGACCGGAGCGCAGAACCGCCAGGAGAGGGACCGGAGCGCAGAACCGCCAGGGGAGGGGCCGGAGCGCAGAACCGCCAGGGGAGGCGGCCGGAGCGCAGAACCGCCAGGAGAGGCGGCCGGAGCGCAGAACCGCCAGGAGAGGCGGCCGGAGCGAAGAACCGCGAGGAGAGGGACCGGAGCGCAGAACCGCCAGGAGAGGGACCGGAGCGTAGAACCGCCAGGAGAGGCGACCGGAGCGCAGAACCGCCAGGAGAGGGACCGGAGCGTAGAACCGCCAGGAGAGGCGGCCGCAGCGCAGAACCGCCAGGAGAGGCGGCCGCAGCGCAGAACCGCCAGGAGAGGCGGCCGGAGCGCAGAACCGCCAGGGGCGGCCGGAGCGCAGAACCGCCAGGAGAGGCGGCCGGAGCGCAGAACCGCCAGGAGAGGCGGCCGGAGCGTAGAACCGCCAGGAGAGGCGGCCGCAGCGCAGAACCGCCAGGAGAGGCGGCCGCAGCGCAGAACCGCCAGGAGAGGCGGCCGGAGCGCAGAACCGCCAGGGGCGGCCGGAGCGCAGAACCGCCAGGAGAGGCGGCCGGAGCGCAGAACCGCCAGGAGAGGCGGCCGGAGCGCAGAACCGCCAGGAGAGGGACCGGAGCGCAGAACCGCCAGGAGAGGCGGCCGGAGCGCAGAACCGCCAGGAGAGGGACCGGAGCGCAGAACCGCCAGGAGAGGGACCGGAGCGCAGAACCGCCAGGAGAGGCGGCCGGAGCGCAGAACCGCCAGGAGAGGGACCGGAGCGCAGAACCGCCAGGAGAGGCGGCCGCAGCGCAGAACCGCCAGGAGAGGCCGTGCCGGAGCGCAGAACCGCCAGGAGAGGGACCGGAGCGCAGAACCGCCAGGAGAGGCGGCCAGAGCGCAGAACCGCCAGGAGAGGGACCGGAGCGCAGAACCGCCAGGAGAGGCGGCCGGAGCGCAGAACCGCCAGGAGAGGGACCGGAGCGCAGAACCGCCAGGAGAGGCGGCCGGAGCTCAGAACCGCCAGGAGAGGGACCGGAGCGCAGAACCGCCAGGAGAGGGGCCGGAGCGCAGAACCGCGAGGAGAGGGACCGGAGCGCAGAACCGCCAGGAGAGGCGGCCGGAGCGCAGAACCGCCAGGAGAGGCGGCCGGAGCGCAGAACCGCCAGGAGAGGCGGCCGGAGCGCAGAACCGCCAGGAGAGGCGGCCGGAGCGCAGAACCGCCAGGAGAGGGGCCGGAGCGCAGAACCGCCAGGAGAGGGGCCGGAGCGCAGAACCGCCAGGAGAGGGGCCGGAGCGCAGAACCGCCAGGAGAGGGGCCGGAGCGCAGAACCGCCAGGAGAGGCGGCCGGAGCGCAGAACCGCCAGGAGAGGCGGCCGGAGCGCAGAACCGCCAGGAGAGGCGGCCGGAGCGCAGAACCGCCAGGAGAGGCGGCCGGAGCGCAGAACCGCCAGGAGAGGCGGCCGGAGCGCAGAACCGCCAGGAGAGGGGCCGGAGCGCAGAACCGCCAGGAGAGGGGCCGGAGCGCAGAACCGCCAGGAGAGGCGGCCGGAGCGCAGAACCGCCAGGAGAGGCGGCCGGAGCGCAGAACCGCCAGGAGAGGCGGCCGGAGCGCAGAACCGCCAGGAGAGGGACCGGAGCGCAGAACCGCCAGGAGAGGGACCGGAGCGCAGAACCGCCAGGAGAGGCGGCCGGAGCGCAGAACCGCCAGGAGAGGCGGCCGGAGCGCAGAACCGCCAGGAGAGGCGGCCGGAGAGCAGAACCGCCAGGGGAGGCGGCCGGAGCGCAGAACCGCCAGGAGAGGCGGCCGGAGCGCAGAACCGCCAGGAGAGGCGGCCGCAGCGCAGAACCGCCAGGAGAGGCGGCCGGAGCGCAGAACCGCCAGGAGAGGGGCCGGAGCGCAGAACCGCCAGGAGAGGCCGTGCCGGAGCGCAGAACCGCCAGGAGAGGGACCGGAGCGCAGAACCGCCAGGAGAGGCGGCCGGAGCGCAGAACCGCCAGGAGAGGGACCGGAGCGCAGAACCGCCAGGAGAGGCGGCCGGAGCTCAGAACCGCCAGGAGAGGCGGCCGGAGCGCAGAATCGCCAGGAGAGGCGGCCGGAGCGAAGAACCGCGAGGAGAGGGACCGGAGCGCAGAACCGCCAGGAGAGGGACCGGAGCGTAGAACCGCCAGGAGAGGCGGCCGGAGCGCAGAACCGCCAGGAGAGGGACCGGAGCGCAGAACCGCCAGGAGAGGGACCGGAGCGCAGAACCGCCAGGAGAGGGGGCCGCAGCGCAGAACCGCCAGGAGAGGCGGCCGCAGCACAGAACCGCCAGGAGAGGGGCCGGAGCGCAGAACCGCCAGGAGAGGGGCCGCAGCGCAGAACCGCCAGGAGAGGCGGCCGGAGCGCAGAACCGCCAGGAGAGGCGGCCGGAGCGCAGAACCGCCAGGAGAGGCGGCCGGAGCGCAGAACCGCCAGGAGAGGGACCGGAGCGCAGAACCGCCAGGAGAGGCGGCCGCAGCGCAGAACCGCCAGGAGAGGGACCGGAGCGTAGAACCGCCAGGAGAGGCGGCCGGAGCACAGAACCGCCAGGAGAGGCAGCCGCATCGCAGAACCGCCAGGAGAGGGGCCGCAGCGCAGAACCGCCAGGAGAGGCGGCCGGAGCGCAGAACCGCCAGGAGAGGGGCCGGAGCGCAGAACCGCCAGGAGAGGCCGTGCCGGAGCGCAGAACCGCCAGGAGAGGGACCGGAGCGCAGAACCGCCAGGAGAGGCGGCCGGAGCGCAGAACCGCCAGGAGAGGGACCGGAGCGCAG
Source organism: Ascaphus truei (assembly GCF_040206685.1). Taxonomy (NCBI): domain Eukaryota; kingdom Metazoa; phylum Chordata; class Amphibia; order Anura; family Ascaphidae; genus Ascaphus; species Ascaphus truei. The sequence continues at coordinate 204,468 of NC_134490.1, read as the reverse complement.
AACCGCCAGGAGAGGCGGCCGGAGCTCAGAACCGCCAGGAGAGGCGGCCGGAGCGCAGAATCGCCAGGAGAGGCGGCCGGAGCGAAGAACCGCGAGGAGAGGGACCGGAGCGCAGAACCGCCAGGAGAGGGACCGGAGCGTAGAACCGCCAGGAGAGGCGGCCGGAGCGCAGAACCGCCAGGAGAGGGACCGGAGCGCAGAACCGCCAGGAGAGGGACCGGAGCGCAGAACCGCCAGGAGAGGGGGCCGCAGCGCAGAACCGCCAGGAGAGGCGGCCGCAGCACAGAACCGCCAGGAGAGGGGCCGGAGCGCAGAACCGCCAGGAGAGGGGCCGCAGCGCAGAACCGCCAGGAGAGGCGGCCGGAGCGCAGAACCGCCAGGAGAGGCGGCCGGAGCGCAGAACCGCCAGGAGAGGCGGCCGGAGCGCAGAACCGCCAGGAGAGGGACCGGAGCGCAGAACCGCCAGGAGAGGCGGCCGCAGCGCAGAACCGCCAGGAGAGGGACCGGAGCGTAGAACCGCCAGGAGAGGCGGCCGGAGCACAGAACCGCCAGGAGAGGCAGCCGCATCGCAGAACCGCCAGGAGAGGGGCCGGAGCGCAGAACCGCCAGGAGAGGCGGCCGGAGCGCAGAACCGCCAGGAGAGGCGGCCGGAGCGCAGAACCGCCAGGAGAGGCGGCCGGAGCGCAGAACCGCCAGGAGAGGCGGCCGGAGCGCAGAACCGCCAGGAGAGGCGGCCGGAGCGCAGAACCGCCAGGAGAGGGACCGGAGCGCAGAACCGCCAGGAGAGGGACCGGAGCGCAGAACCGCCAGGAGAGGGACCGCAGCGCAGAACCGCCAGGAGAGGGGGCCGGAGCGCAGAACCGCCAGGAGAGGCGACCGGAGCGCAGAACCGCCAGGAGAGGGACCGGAGCGCAGAACCGCCAGGAGAGGCGGCCGGAGCGCAGAACCGCCAGGAGAGGCGGCCGGAGCGCAGAACCGCCAGGAGAGGCGGCCGGAGCGCAGAACCGCCAGGAGAGGCGGCCGGAGCGCAGAACCGCCAGGAGAGGCGGCCAGAGCGCAGAACCGCCAGGAGAGGCGGCCGGAGCGCAGAACCGCCAGGAGAGGGACCGGAGCGCAGAACCGCCAGGAGAGGCGGCCGGAGCGCAGAACCGCCAGGAGAGGCGGCCGCAGCGCAGAACCGCCAGGAGAGGCGGCCGAATCACAGAACCGCCAGGAGAGGCGGCCGCAGCGCAGAACCGCCAGGAGAGGGACCGGAGCGCAGAACCGCCAGGAGAGGCGGCCGAATCACAGAACCGCCAGGAGAGGCGGCCGGAGCGCAGAACCGCCAGGAGAGGCGGCCGGAGCGCAGAACCGCCAGGAGAGGCGGCAGGAGCGCAGAACCGCCAGGAGAGGCGGCCGGAGCGCAGAACCGCCAGGAGAGGGACCGGAGCGCAGAACCGCCAGGAGAGGCGGCCGGAACGCAGAACCGCCAGGAGAGGCGGCCGGAACGCAGAACCGCCAGGAGAGGGACCGGAGCGCAGAACCGCCAGGAGAGGGACCGGAGCGCAGAACCGCCAGGAGAGGGACCGGAGCGCAGAACCGCCAGGAGAGGCGGCCGGAGGTCAGAACCGCCAGGAGAGGCGGCCGGAGGTCAGAACCGCCAGGAGAGGCGGCCGGAGGTCAGAACCGCCAGGAGAGGCGGCCGGAGGTCAGAACCGCCAGGAGAGGGACCGGAGCGCAGAACCGCCAGGAGAGGGACCGGAGCGCAGAACCGCCAGGAGAGGCGGCCGGAGCGCAGAACCGCCAGGAGAGGCGGCCGGAGCGCAGAACCGCCAGGAGAGGCGGCCGGAGCGCAGAACCGCCAGGAGAGGCGGCCGGAGCGCAGAACCGCCAGGAGAGGCGGCCGGAGCCCAGAACCGCCAGGAGAGGGGGCCGGAGCGCAGAACCGCCAGGAGAGGGGGCCGGAGCGCAGAACCACCAGGAGAGGGACCGAATCACAGAACCGCCAGGAGAGGCGGCCGGAGCGCAGAACCGCCAGGAGAGGCGGCCGGAGCGCAGAACCGCCAGGAGAGGGACCGGAGCGCAGAACCGCCAGGAGAGGGACCGGAGCGCAGAACCGCCAGGAGAGGGACCGGAGCGCAGAACCGCCAGGAGAGGGACCGAATCACAGAACCGCCAGGAGAGGCGGCCGGAGCCCAGAACCGCCAGGAGAGGCGGCCGGAGGACAGAACCGCCAGGAGAGGCGGCCGGAGCCCAGAACCGCCAGGAGAGGCGGCCGGAGCGCAGAACCGCCAGGAGAGGCGGCCGGAGCGCAGAACCGCCAGGAGAGGCGGCCGGAGCCCAGAACCGCCAGGAGAGGCGGCCGGAGCCCAGAACCGCCAGGAGAGGCGGCCGGAGCGCAGAACCGCCAGGAGAGGCGGCCGGAGCGCAGAACCGCCAGGAGAGGCGGCCGGAGCGCAGAACCGCCAGGAGAGGCGGCCGGAGCCCAGAACTGCCAGGAGAGGCGGCCGCAGCGCAGAACCGCCAGGAGAGGCGGCCGGAGCCCAGAACCGCCAGGAGAGGCGGCCGGAGGTCAGAACCGCCAGGAGAGGCGGCCGGAGCGCAGAACCGCCAGGAGAGGCGGCCGGAGCGCAGAACCGCCAGGAGAGGCGGCCGGAGCGCAGAACCGCCAGGAGAGGGACCGGAGCGCAGAACCGCCAGGAGAGGCGGCCGGAGGTCAGAACCGCCAGGAGAGGCGGCCGGAGGTCAGAACCGCCAGGAGAGGCGGCCGGAGGTCAGAACCGCCAGGAGAGGCGGCCGGAGGTCAGAACCGCCAGGAGAGGCGGCCGGAGCGCAGAACCGCCAGGAGAGGCGGCCGGAGCGCAGAACCGCCAGGAGAGGCGGCCGGAGCGCAGAACCGCCAGGAGAGGCGGCCGGAGCGCAGAACCGCCAGGAGAGGGACCGGAGCGCAGAACCGCCAGGAGAGGGACCGAATCACAGAACCGCCAGGAGAGGCGGCCGGAGCCCAGAACCGCCAGGAGAGGCGGCCGGAGGACAGAACCGCCAGGAGAGGCGGCCGGAGCGCAGAACCGCCAGGAGAGGCGGCCGGAGCCCAGAACCGCCAGGAGAGGCGGCCGGAGCCCAGAACCGCCAGGAGAGGCGGTCGGAGCGCAGAACCGCCAGGAGAGGGACCGGAGCGCAGAACCGCCAGGAGAGGGACCGGAGCGCAGAACCGCCAGGAGAGGCGGCCGGAGCGCAGAACCGCCAGGAGAGGCGGCCGGAGCGCAGAACCGCCAGGAGAGGCGGCCGGAGCGCAGAACCGCCAGGAGAGGGACCGGAGCGCAGAACCGCCAGGAGAGGCGGCCGGAGCGCAGAACCGCCAGGAGAGGCGGCCGGAGCGCAGAACCGCCAGGAGAGGCGGCCGGAGCGCAGAACCGCCAGGAGAGGCGGCCGGAGCGCAGAACCGCCAGGAGAGGGGCCGGAGCGCAGAACCGCCAGGAGAGGGACCGGAGCGCAGAACCGCCAGGAGAGGGACCGGAGCGCAGAACCGCCAGGAGAGGGACCGGAGCGCAGAACCGCCAGGAGAGGGACCGGAGCGCAGAACCGCCAGGAGAGGGACCGGAGCGCAGAACCGCCAGGAGAGGCGGCCGGAGGTCAGAACCGCCAGGAGAGGCGGCCGGAGGTCAGAACCGCCAGGAGAGGCGGCCGGAGGTCAGAACCGCCAGGAGAGGCGGCCGGAGCGCAGAACCGCCAGGAGAGGCGGCCGCAGCGCAGAACCGCCAGGAGAGGCGGCCGCAGCGCAGAACCGCCAGGAGAGGCGGCCGCAGCGCAGAACCGCCAGGAGAGGCGGCCGCAGCGCAGAACCGCCAGGAGAGGCGGCCGGAGCGCAGAACCGCCAGGAGAGGCGGCCGGAGCGCAGAACCGCCAGGAGAGGCGGCCGGAGCGCAGAACCGCCAGGAGAGGCGGCCGGAGCGCAGAACCGCCAGGAGAGGGACCGGAGCGCAGAACCGCCAGGAGAGGGACCGGAGCGCAGAACCGCCAGGAGAGGGACCGGAGCGCAGAACCGCCAGGAGAGGCGGCCGGAGCGCAGAACCGCCAGGAGAGGCGGCCGGAGCGCAGAACCGCCAGGAGAGGCGGCCGGAGCGCAGAACCGCCAGGAGAGGCGGCCGGAGCCCAGAACCGCCAGGAGAGGGGGCCGGAGCGCAGAACCGCCAGGAGAGGGACCGGAGCGCAGAACCGCCAGGAGAGGCGGCCGGAGCGCAGAACCGCCAGGAGAGGCGGCCGGAGCGCAGAACCGCCAGGAGAGGGGCCGGAGCGCAGAACCGCCAGGAGAGGCGGCCGGAGCCCAGAACCGCCAGGAGAGGGGGCCGGAGCGCAGAACCGCCAGGAGAGGGACCGGAGCGCAGAACCGCCAGGAGAGGCGGCCGGAGCGCAGAACCGCCAGGAGAGGCGGCCGGAGCGCAGAACCGCCAGGAGAGGGGCCGGAGCGCAGAACCGCCAGGAGAGGGGCCGGAGCGCAGAACCGCCAGGAGAGGGACCGGAGCGCAGAACCGCCAGGAGAGGGACCGGAGCGCAGAACCGCCAGGAGAGGCGGCCGGAGGACAGAACCGCCAGGAGAGGCGGCCGGAGCGCAGAACCGCCAGGAGAGGCGGCCGGAGGACAGAACCGCCAGGAGAGGCGGCCGGAGCGCAGAACCGCCAGGAGAGGCGGCCGGAGCCCAGAACCGCCAGGAGAGGCGGCCGGAGCCCAGAACCGCCAGGAGAGGCGGCCGGAGCGCAGAACCGCCAGGAGAGGGACCGGAGCGCAGAACCGCCAGGAGAGGGACCGGAGCGCAGAACCGCCCAGGAGAGGGACCGGAGCGCAGAACCGCCAGGAGAGGGGGCCGGAGCGCAGAACCGCCAGGAGAGGGGGCCGGAGCGCAGAACCGCCAGGAGAGGGACCGGAGCGCAGAACCGCCAGGAGAGGCGGCCGGAGGACAGAACCGCCAGGAGAGGCGGCCGGAGCGCAGAACCGCCAGGAGAGGCGGCCGGAGGACAGAACCGCCAGGAGAGGCGGCCGGAGCGCAGAACCGCCAGGAGAGGGACCGGAGCGCAGAACCGCCAGGAGAGGGACCGGAGCGCAGAACCGCCAGGAGAGGCGGCCGGAGCCCAGAACCGCCAGGAGAGGCGGCCGGAGCGCAGAACCGCCAGGAGAGGGACCGGAGCGCAGAACCGCCAGGAGAGGGACCGGAGCGCAGAACCGCCAGGAGAGGCGGCCGGAGCGCAGAACCGCCAGGAGAGGCGGCCGGAGCGCAGAACCGCCAGGAGAGGGACCGGAGCGCAGAACCGCCAGGAGAGGCGGCCGGAGGACAGAACCGCCAGGAGAGGCGGCCGGAGGTCAGTACCGCCAGGAGAGGGACCGGAGCGCAGAACCGCCAGGAGAGGCGGCCGGAGCGCAGAACCGCCAAGAGAGGCGGCCGGAGGTCAGAACCGCCAGGAGAGGCGGCCGGAGGTCAGAACCGCCAGGAGAGGGACCGGAGCGCAGAACCGCCAGGAGAGGCGGCCGCAGCGCAGAACCGCCAGGAGAGGCGGCCGCAGCGCAGAACCGCCAGGAGAGGCGGCCGCAGCGCAGAACCGCCAGGAGAGGCGGCCGGAGCGCAGAACCGCCAGGAGAGGGACCGGAGCGCAGAACCGCCAGGAGAGGCGGCCGGAGCGCAGAACCGCCAGGAGAGGCGGCCGGAGCGCAGAACCGCCAGGAGAGGCGGCCGGAGCGCAGAACCGCCAGGAGAGGGACCGGAGCGCAGAACCGCCAGGAGAGGCGGCCGGAGCGCAGAACCGCCAGGAGAGGCGGCCGGAGCGCAGAACCGCCAGGAGAGGCGGCCGGAGCGCAGAACCGCCAGGAGAGGCGGCCGGAGCGCAGAACCGCCAGGAGAGGCGGCCGGAGCGCAGAACCGCCAGGAGAGGCGGCCGGAGCGCAGAACCGCCAGGAGAGGGACCGGAGCGCAGAACCGCCAGGAGAGGGACCGGAGCGCAGAACCGCCAGGAGAGGGACCGGAGCGCAGAACCGCCAGGAGAGGGACCGGAGCGCAGAACCGCCAGGAGAGGGACCGGAGCGCAGAACCGCCAGGAGAGGGACCGGAGCGCAGAACCGCCAGGAGAGGCGGCCGGAGGTCAGAACCGCCAGGAGAGGCGGCCGGAGGTCAGAACCGCCAGGAGAGGCGGCCGGAGGTCAGAACCGCCAGGAGAGGCGGCCGGAGGTCAGAACCGCCAGGAGAGGCGGCCGGAGGTCAGAACCGCCAGGAGAGGCGGCCGGAGCGCAGAACCGCCAGGAGAGGCGGCCGGAGCGCAGAACCGCCAGGAGAGGCGGCCGGAGCCCAGAACCGCCAGGAGAGGCGGCCGGAGCCCAGAACCGCCAGGAGAGGCGGCCGCAGCGCAGAACCGCCAGGAGAGGCGGCCGCAGCGCAGAACCTCCAGGAGAGGCGGCCGGAGCCCAGAACCGCCAGGAGAGGCGGCCGGAGCCCAGAACCGCCAGGAGAGGCGGCCGGAGCGCAGAACCGCCAGGAGAGGCGGCCGGAGCGCAGAACCGCCAGGAGAGGCGGCCGGAGCGCAGAACCGCCAGGAGAGGCGGCCGGAGGACAGAACCGCCAGGAGAGGCGGCCGGAGGACAGAACCGCCAGGAGAGGCGGCCGGAGGACAGAACCGCCAGGAGAGGCGGCCGGAGCCCAGAACCGCCAGGAGAGGCGGCCGGAGCCCAGAACCGCCAGGAGAGGCGGCCGGAGCCCAGAACCGCCAGGAGAGGCGGCCGGAGCGCAGAACCGCCAGGAGAGGCGGCCGGAGCGCAGAACCGCCAGGAGAGGCGGCCGGAGCGCAGAACCGCCAGGAGAGGGACCGGAGCGCAGAACCGCCAGGAGAGGGGCCGGAGCGCAGAACCGCCAGGAGAGGCGGCCGGAGCGCAGAACCGCCAGGAGAGGCGGCCGGAGCGCAGAACCGCCAGGAGAGGGGCCGGAGCGCAGAACCGCCAGGAGAGGGACCGGAGCGCAGAACCGCCAGGAGAGGGACCGGAGCGCAGAACCGCCAGGAGAGGGACCGGAGCGCAGAACCGCCAGGAGAGGCGGCCGGAGGACAGAACCGCCAGGAGAGGCGGCCGGAGCGCAGAACCGCCAGGAGAGGCGGCCGGAGGACAGAACCGCCAGGAGAGGCGGCCGGAGCGCAGAACCGCCAGGAGAGGCGGCCGGAGCCCAGAACCGCCAGGAGAGGCGGCCGGAGCCCAGAACCGCCAGGAGAGGCGGCCGGAGCGCAGAACCGCCAGGAGAGGGACCGGAGCGCAGAACCGCCAGGAGAGGGACCGGAGCGCAGAACCGCCCAGGAGAGGGACCGGAGCGCAGAACCGCCAGGAGAGGGGGCCGGAGCGCAGAACCGCCAGGAGAGGGGGCCGGAGCGCAGAACCGCCAGGAGAGGGACCGGAGCGCAGAACCGCCAGGAGAGGCGGCCGGAGGACAGAACCGCCAGGAGAGGCGGCCGGAGCGCAGAACCGCCAGGAGAGGCGGCCGGAGGACAGAACCGCCAGGAGAGGCGGCCGGAGCGCAGAACCGCCAGGAGAGGGACCGGAGCGCAGAACCGCCAGGAGAGGGACCGGAGCGCAGAACCGCCAGGAGAGGCGGCCGGAGCCCAGAACCGCCAGGAGAGGCGGCCGGAGCGCAGAACCGCCAGGAGAGGGACCGGAGCGCAGAACCGCCAGGAGAGGGACCGGAGCGCAGAACCGCCAGGAGAGGCGGCCGGAGCGCAGAACCGCCAGGAGAGGCGGCCGGAGCGCAGAACCGCCAGGAGAGGGACCGGAGCGCAGAACCGCCAGGAGAGGCGGCCGGAGGACAGAACCGCCAGGAGAGGCGGCCGGAGGTCAGTACCGCCAGGAGAGGGACCGGAGCGCAGAACCGCCAGGAGAGGCGGCCGGAGCGCAGAACCGCCAAGAGAGGCGGCCGGAGGTCAGAACCGCCAGGAGAGGCGGCCGGAGGTCAGAACCGCCAGGAGAGGGACCGGAGCGCAGAACCGCCAGGAGAGGCGGCCGCAGCGCAGAACCGCCAGGAGAGGCGGCCGCAGCGCAGAACCGCCAGGAGAGGCGGCCGCAGCGCAGAACCGCCAGGAGAGGCGGCCGGAGCGCAGAACCGCCAGGAGAGGGACCGGAGCGCAGAACCGCCAGGAGAGGCGGCCGGAGCGCAGAACCGCCAGGAGAGGCGGCCGGAGCGCAGAACCGCCAGGAGAGGCGGCCGGAGCGCAGAACCGCCAGGAGAGGCGGCCGGAGCGCAGAACCGCCAGGAGAGGGACCGGAGCGCAGAACCGCCAGGAGAGGCGGCCGCAGCGCAGAACCGCCAGGAGAGGGACCGGAGCGCAGAACCGCCAGGAGAGGGACCGGAGCGCAGAACCGCCAGGAGAGGGACCGGAGCGCAGAACCGCCAGGAGAGGGGCCGGAGCGCAGAACCGCCAGGAGAGGGGCCGGAGCGCAGAACCGCCAGGAGAGGGACCGGAGCGCAGAACCGCCAGGAGAGGGACCGGAGCGCAGAACCGCCAGGAGAGGCGGCCGGAGGTCAGAACCGCCAGGAGAGGCGGCCGGAGGTCAGAACCGCCAGGAGAGGCGGCCGGAGGTCAGAACCGCCAGGAGAGGCGGCCGGAGGTCAGAACCGCCAGGAGAGGCGGCCGGAGCGCAGAACCGCCAGGAGAGGCGGCCGCAGCGCAGAACCGCCAGGAGAGGCGGCCGCAGCGCAGAACCGCCAGGAGAGGCGGCCGGAGCGCAGAACCGCCAGGAGAGGCGGCCGGAGCGCAGAACCGCCAGGAGAGGCGGCCGGAGCGCAGAACCGCCAGGAGAGGCGGCCGGAGCGCAGAACCGCCAGGAGAGGGACCGGAGCGCAGAACCGCCAGGAGAGGGACCGGAGCGCAGAACCGCCAGGAGAGGCGGCCGGAGCGCAGAACCGCCAGGAGAGGCGGCCGGAGCGCAGAACCGCCAGGAGAGGCGGCCGGAGCGCAGAACCGCCAGGAGAGGGACCGGAGCGCAGAACCGCCAGGAGAGGGACCGGAGCGCAGAACCGCCAGGAGAGGCGGCCGGAGCGCAGAACCGCCAGGAGAGGCGGCCGGAGCGCAGAACCGCCAGGAGAGGGACCGGAGCGCAGAACCGCCAGGAGAGGGACCGGAGCGCAGAACCGCCAGGAGAGGCGGCCGCAGCGCAGAACCGCCAGGAGAGGCGGCCGGAGCGCAGAACCGCCAGGAGAGGCGGCCGGAGCGCAGAACCGCCAGGAGAGGCGGCCGGAGCGCAGAACCGCCAGGAGAGGCGGCCGGAGCGCAGAACCGCCAGGAGAGGCGGCCGCAGCGCAGAACCGCCAGGAGAGGCGGCCGGAGCGCAGAACCGCCAGGAGAGGCGGCCGGAGCGCAGAACCGCCAGGAGAGGGACCGGAGCGCAGAACCGCCAGGAGAGGGACCGGAGCGCAGAACCGCCAGGAGAGGGACCGGAGCGCAGAACCGCCAGGAGAGGCGGCCGCAGCGCAGAACCGCCAGGAGAGGCGGCCGGAGCGCAGAACCGCCAGGAGAGGCGGCCGGAGCGCAGAACCGCCAGGAGAGGCGGCCGGAGCGCAGAACCGCCAGGAGAGGCGGCCGGAGGTCAGAACCGCCAGGAGAGGCGGCCGGAGCCCAGAACCGCCAGGAGAGGCGGCCGGAGCCCAGAACCGCCAGGAGAGGCGGCCGGAGCGCAGAACCGCCAGGAGAGGGGCCGGAGCGCAGAACCGCCAGGAGAGGCGGCCGGAGCGCAGAACCGCCAGGAGAGGCGGCCGGAGGTCAGAACCGCCAGGAGAGGCGGCCGGAGCGCAGAACCGCCAGGAGAGGCGGCCGGAGCGCAGAACCGCCAGGAGAGGCGGCCGGAGCGCAGAACCGCCAGGAGAGGCGGCCGGAGCGCAGAACCGCCAGGAGAGGCGGCCGGAGCGCAGAACCGCCAGGAGAGGCGGCCGGAGCGCAGAACCGCCAGGAGAGGCGGCCGCAGCGCAGAACCGCCAGGAGAGGCGGCCGGAGCGCAGAACCGCCAGGAGAGGGACCGGAGCGCAGAACCGCCAGGAGAGGGACCGGAGCGCAGAACCGCCAGGAGAGGCGGCCGGAGCGCAGAACCGCCAGGAGAGGCGGCCGGAGCGGAGAGGCGCAGAACCGCCAGGAGAGGGACCGGAGCGCAGAGGCGGCCGGAGCGCAGAACCGCCAGGAGAGGCGGCCGAATCACAGAACCGCCAGGAGAGGCGGCCGGAGCGCAGAACCGCCAGGAGAGGCGGCCGGAGCGCAGAACCGCCAGAAGAGGCGGCCGAAGCGCTGAACCGCCAGGAGAGGCGGCCGGAGCGCAGAACCGCCAGGAGAGGCGGCCAGAGCGCAGAACCGCCAGGAGAGGCGGCCGGAGCGCAGAACCGCCAGGAGAGGTGGCCGGAGCGCAGAACCGCCAGGAGAGGCGGCCGGAGGTCAGTACCGCCAGGAGAGGGACCGGAGCGCAGAACCGCCAGGAGAGGCGGCCGGAGCGCAGAACCGCCAAGAGAGGCGGCCGGAGGTCAGAACCGCCAGGAGAGGCGGCCGGAGGTCAGAACCGCCAGGAGAGGGACCGGAGCGCAGAACCGCCAGGAGAGGCGGCCGCAGCGCAGAACCGCCAGGAGAGGCGGCCGCAGCGCAGAACCGCCAGGAGAGGCGGCCGCAGCGCAGAACCGCCAGGAGAGGCGGCCGGAGCGCAGAACCGCCAGGAGAGGGACCGGAGCGCAGAACCGCCAGGAGAGGCGGCCGGAGCGCAGAACCGCCAGGAGAGGCGGCCGGAGCGCAGAACCGCCAGGAGAGGCGGCCGGAGCGCAGAACCGCCAGGAGAGGGACCGGAGCGCAGAACCGCCAGGAGAGGCGGCCGCAGCGCAGAACCGCCAGGAGAGGGACCGGAGCGCAGAACCGCCAGGAGAGGGACCGGAGCGCAGAACCGCCAGGAGAGGGGCCGGAGCGCAGAACCGCCAGGAGAGGGACCGGAGCGCAGAACCGCCAGGAGAGGGACCGGAGCGCAGAACCGCCAGGAGAGGCGGCCGGAGGTCAGAACCGCCAGGAGAGGCGGCCGGAGGTCAGAACCGCCAGGAGAGGCGGCCGGAGGTCAGAACCGCCAGGAGAGGCGGCCGGAGGTCAGAACCGCCAGGAGAGGCGGCCGGAGCGCAGAACCGCCAGGAGAGGCGGCCGCAGCGCAGAACCGCCAGGAGAGGGACCGGAGCGCAGAACCGCCAGGAGAGGGACCGGAGCGCAGAACCGCCAGGAGAGGCGGCCGGAGCGCAGAACCGCCAGGAGAGGGACCGGAGCGCAGAACCGCCAGGAGAGGCGGCCGGAGCGCAGAACCGCCAGGAGAGGCGGCCGGAGCGCAGAACCGCCAGGAGAGGCCGTGCCGGAGCGCAGAACCGCCAGGAGAGGGACCGGAGCGCAGAACCGCCAGGAGAGGCGGCCGGAGCGCAGAACCGCCAGGAGAGGCGGCCGGAGCGCAGAACCGCCAGGAGAGGCGGCCGGAGCGCAGAACCGCCAGGAGAGGCGGCCGGAGCGCAGAACCGCCAGGAGAGGCGGCCGGAGCGCAGAACCGCCAGGAGAGGCGGCCGGAGCGCAGAACCGCCAGGAGAGGCGGCCGGAGCGCAGAACCGCCAGGAGAGGCGGCCGCAGCGCAGAACCGCCAGGAGAGGGACCGGAGCGCAGAACCGCCAGGAGAGGGACCGGAGCGCAGAACCGCCAGGAGAGGGACCGGAGCGCAGAACCGCCAGGAGAGGCGGCCGGAGCGCAGAACCGCCAGGAGAGGCGGCCGGAGCGCAGAACCGCCAGGAGAGGGACCGGAGCGCAGAACCGCCAGGAGAGGCGGCCGGAGCGCAGAACCGCCAGGAGAGGCGGCCGGAGCGCAGAACCGCCAGGAGAGGGACCGGAGCGCAGAACCGCCAGGAGAGGCGGCCGGAGCGCAGAACCGCCAGGAGAGGCGGCCGGAGCGCAGAACCGCCAGGAGAGGGACCGGAGCGCAGAACCGCCAGGAGAGGCGGCCGGAGCGCAGAACCGCCAGGAGAGGCGGCCGGAGCGCAGAACCGCCAGGAGAGGCGGCCGGAGCGCAGAACCGCCAGGAGAGGCGGCCGCAGCGCAGAACCGCCAGGAGAGGCGGCCGGAGCGCAGAACCGCCAGGAGAGGCGGCCGGAGCGCAGAACCGCCAGGAGAGGGACCGGAGCGCAGAACCGCCAGGAGAGGGACCGGAGCGCAGAACCGCCAGGAGAGGCGGCCGCAGCGCAGAACCGCCAGGAGAGGCGGCCGGAGCGCAGAACCGCCAGGAGAGGGACCGGAGCGCAGAACCGCCAGGAGAGGCGGCCGGAGCGCAGAACCGCCAGGAGAGGCGGCCGGAGGTCAGAACCGCCAGGAGAGGCGGCCGGAGGTCAGAACCGCCAGGAGAGGCGGCCGGAGCGCAGAACCGCCAGGAGAGGCGGCCGGAGCCCAGAACCGCCAGGAGAGGCGGCCGGAGCGCAGAACCGCCAGGAGAGGCGGCCGGAGCGCAGAACCGCCAGGAGAGGGACCGGAGCGCAGAACCGCCAGGAGAGGGGGCCGGAGCGCAGAACCGCCAGGAGAGGCGGCCGGAGCGCAGAACCGCCAGGAGAGGCGGCCGGAGCGCAGAACCGCCAGGAGAGGCGGCCGGAGGTCAGAACCGCCAGGAGAGGCGGCCGGAGCGCAGAACCGCCAGGAGAGGCGGCCGGAGCGCAGAACCGCCAGGAGAGGCGGCCGGAGCGCAGAACCGCCAGGAGAGGCGGCCGGAGCGCAGAACCGCCAGGAGAGGCGGCCGGAGCGCAGAACCGCCAGGAGAGGCGGCCGGAGCGCAGAACCGCCAGGAGAGGGACCGGAGCGCAGAACCGCCAGGAGAGGGACCGGAGCGCAGAACCGCCAGGAGAGGGACCGGAGCGCAGAACCGCCAGGAGAGGCGGCCGAATCACAGAACCGCCAGGAGAGGGACCGGAGCGCAGAACCGCCAGGAGAGGGACCGGAGCGCAGAACCGCCAGGAGAGGCGGCCGGAGCGCAGAACCGCCAGGAGAGGCGGCCGGAGCGCAGAACCGCCAGGAGAGGCGGCCGGAGCGCAGAACCGCCAGGAGAGGCGGCCGGAGCCCAGAACCGCCAGGAGAGGCGGCCGGAGCGCAGAACCGCCAGGAGAGGGACCGGAGCGCAGAACCGCCAGGAGAGGGGGCCGGAGCGCAGAACCGCCAGGAGAGGGACCGGAGCGCAGAACCGCCAGGAGAGGCGGCCGGAGCCCAGAACCGCCAGGAGAGGCGGCCGGAGCCCAGAACCGCCAGGAGAGGCGGCCGGAGCGCAGAACCGCCAGGAGAGGCGGCCGGAGCGCAGAACCGCCAGGAGAAGCGGCCGGAGCGCAGAACCGCCAGGAGAGGCGGCCGGAGGTCAGAACCGCCAGGAGAGGCGGCCGGAGGTCAGAACCGCCAGGAGAGGCGGCCGGAGCGCAGAACCGCCAGGAGAGGCGGCCGGAGCGCAGAACCGCCAGGAGAGGCGGCCGGAGCGCAGAACCGCCAGGAGAGGCGGCCGGAGCGCAGAACCGCCAGGAGAGGGACCGGAGCGCAGAACCGCCAGGAGAGGCGGCCGGAGCGCAGAACCGCCAGGAGAGGCGGCCGGAGCGCAGAACCGCCAGGAGAGGCGGCCGGAGCGCAGAACCGCCAGGAGAGGCGGCCGGAGCGCAGAACCGCCAGGAGAGGCGGCTGGAGCCCAGAACCGCCAGGAGAGGCGGCCGGAGCGCAGAACCGCCAGGAGAGGGACCGGAGCGCAGAACCGCCAGGAGAGGGGGCCGGAGCGCAGAACCGCCAGGAGAGGCGGCCGGAGCGCAGAACCGCCAGGAGAGGCGGCCGGAGCCCAGAACCGCCAGGAGAGGCGGCCGGAGCCCAGAACCGCCAGGAGAGGCGGCCGGAGCGCAGAACCGCCAGGAGAGGGACCGGAGCGCAGAACCGCCAGGAGAGGGGGCCGGAGCGCAGAACCGCCAGGAGAGGCGGCCGGAGCGCAGAACCGCCAGGAGAGGCGGCCGGAGCCCAGAACCGCCAGGAGAGGCGGCCGGAGCCCAGAACCGCCAGGAGAGGCGGCCGGAGCGCAGAACCGCCAGGAGAGGCGGCCGGAGCGCAGAACCTGCCTGCGGCGGCCTGAATGGCTGAGTCACTCGCCGCAGGCAGCACATGGTGTGTGTGTGTGTGTGTGTCACTCACCTGCAGGCAGCGCATGGTGTGTGTGTGTGTGTGTGTGTCACTCACCTGCAGGCAGCGCATGGTGTGTGTGTGTGTGTGTGTCACTCACCTGCAGGCAGCGCATGGCGTGTGTGTGTGTCACTCACCTGCAGGCAGCGCATGGCGTGTGTGTGTGTCACTCACCTGCAGGCAGCGCATGGCGTGTGTGTGTGTCACTCACCTGCAGGCAGCGCATGGTGTGTGTGTGTGTGTGTGTCACTCACCTGCAGGCAGCGCATGGTGTGTGTGTGTGTGTGTGTCACTCACCTGCAGGCAGCGCATGGCGTGTGTGTGTGTCACTCACCTGCAGGCAGCGCATGGCGTGTGTGTGTGTGTGTCACTCACCTGCAGGCAGCGCATGGCGTGGGTGAAAGGTTCCACTCTCACTAAGTACGATGACACAATGCTGGCAGAGGAGTAATGTGTGCAGTAATGACACTGCACTGACAGCTCACCTAGGGACAAAACACAGTGACACAGTGACACAGGGGAACAGGGACACAGGGGACACAGGGGACACAGGGACACAGGGACACAGGGACACAGGGGAACAGGGGAACAGGGACACAGGGACACAGGGGACACAGGGACACAGGGGACACAGGGACACAGGGGACACAGGGGACACAGGGACACAGGGGAACAGGGACACAGGGACACAGGGGACACAGGGACACAGGGGACACAGAGACACAGGAGAACAGGGACACAGGGGAGCAGGGACACAGGGGATCAGGGACACAGGGGAGCAGGGACACAGGGGAGCAGGGACACAGGGGAGCAGGGACACAGGGGACACAGGGGAGCAGGGACACAGGGGAGCAGGGACACAGGGGACACAGGGGAGCAGGGACACAGGGGAGCAGGGACACAGGGGAGCAGGGACACAGGGACACAGGGACACAGGGGAACAGGGACACAGGGGAACAGGGACACAGGGACACAGGGGAACAGGGACACAGGGGAACAGGGACACAGAGACACAGGGGAGCAGGGACACAGGGGACACAGGGACACAGGGGACACAGTGACACAGGGGAGCAGGGACACAGGGGAGCAGGGACAGGGGAGCAGGGACACAGGGGAGCAGGGACACAGGGGAACAGGGACACAGGGGAACAGGGACACAGGGGAACAGGGACACAGGGACACAGGGGAACAGGGGGGACAGGGGCACAGGGGAGCAGGCACACAGGGGAGCAGGGTCACAGGGGAACAGGGACACAGGGGACACAGGGGAGAAGGGACACAGGGGGACAGACACAGGGGACACAGGGGAGCAGGGACACAGGGGGACAGAGACACAGGGGAATAGTGACACAGGGACACAGGGGAACAGGGACACAGGGACACAGGGGACACAGGGACACAGGGGACACAGGGACACAGGGGACACAGGGACACAGGGACACAGGGACACAGGGACACCGGGGAACAGGGGGACAGAGACACAGGGGAATAGTGACACAGGGGAACAGGGACACAGGGGACACAGGGGGAATAGGGGGAATAGTGACACAGGGGAACAGGGGGCACAGGGGACACAGGGACACAGGGGGACAGAGACACAGGGGAATAGTGACACAGGGGAACAGGGACACAGGGGAGCAGTGACACAGGGGAACAGGGACACAGGGGAACAGGGACACAGGGGAGCAGAGACACATGGGAACAGGGACACAGGGGACACAGGGGAACAGGGACACAGGGGACACAGGGGAACAGGGACACAGGGGAGCAGAGACACATGGGAACAAGGACACAGGGGAGCAGAGACACAGGGGAACAGGGACACAGGGGAACAGGGACACAGGGGAACAGGGACACAGGGGAATAGTGACACATGGGGAACAGGGACACAGGGGACACAGGGGAACAGGGACACAGGGGAACAGGGGAACATGGAGAAAAAAAACCCAAAGACATAAGACCCTAATAGAAGGAATAACTGGGATAGGGTATACAGTATGTGGCAATAAGAGGGGAAATAGACAAGGGGCTATATGGGGTAATAGGAGGGGTAATAGGAGGAGTTATATGGGGTAATAGAAGGAGTTATAGGGATGGGGTATATGGGGTAATAGGAGGAGCTATAGGGAGGGGGGTATGGTGCAATAGGAGGAGTTATTGGGAGAGGTTATATGGGGTAATAGGAGGGGTTATATGGGGCAATAGGAGGGGTTATAGGGAGAGGTTATATGGAGTAATAGGAGGAGTTATATGTAGCCCCCCCCTCCCCTCCCACATATATCTGTGTCCCCCTCTCTCACCATCACTCACCTCCCACTCTGCTCCCCTTGCCCCCCCTCCCCTCCCACATATATCTGTGTCCCCCTCTCTCACCTCCCACTCTGCTCCCCCCCCCCCACATATATCTGTGTCCCCCTCTCTCACCTCCCACTCTGCTCCCCTCGCCCCCCTCCCCCCACATATATCCGTGTCCCCCTCTCTCACCTCCCACTCTGCTCCCCTCGCCCCCCCTCCCCTCCCACATATATCTGTGTCCCCCTCTCTCACACTCTCTCACCTCCCACTCTGCTCCCCTCCCCCTCCCACATATATCTGTGTATTGTATTGTATGTCTTTATTTATATAGCGCCATTAATGTACATAGCGCTTCACAGCAGTAATACACGTGGTAATCAAATAAATAACAGATAATATAAATAACAGATCATGGGAATAAGTGCTTTAGACATTAAGGAAGAGGAGTCCCTGCCCCGAGGAGCTTACAGTCTAATTGGTAGGTAGGGAGAACGTACAGAGACAGTAGGAGGGAGTTCTGGTAAGTGCGTCTGCAGGGGGCCAAGCTTTATGTATCATGTGTTCAGAATATCCACAGTGCTATTCATATGCTTCTTTAAGCAAGTGTGTCTTAAGGTGGGTCTTAAAGGTGGATAGAGAGGGTGCTAGTCGGGTACTGAGGGGAAGGGCATTCCAGAGGTCAGGGGCAGTCAGTGAAAAAGGTTTAAGGCGGGAGAGGGCTTTAGATACAAGGGGGGTAGAAAGAAGACATCCTTGAGAAGAACGCAAGAGTCTGGATGTGCATAACGAGAAATTAGGGATGAGATGTAAGGAGGGGCAGAAGAATGTAAAGCTTTAAAAGTGAGGAGAAGAATGGAGTGTGAGATGTGGGATTTGATCGGAAGCCAGGAGAGGGATTTCAGCAGGGGAGACGCTGAGACAGATCTCGGAAAGAGTAGAGTGATTCTGGCAGCAGCGTTTAGGATAGGTTGTAGGGGAGACAGGTGAGAGGCAGGAAGGCCGGACAGCAGGAGGTTACAGTAATCAAGACGGGAGAGAATGAGGGCCTGAGTCAGAGTTTTAGCTGTCGAGCAACAGAGGAAAGGGCGTATCTTTGTTATATTGCGGAGGAAAAAACGACAGGTTTTAGAAATGTTTTGAATCTGAGGGGCGAATGTGAGAGAGGAGTCGAGTGTGACCCCTAGGCAGCGTGCTTGTGCTACTGGGTGAATGATCATAGTTCCAACAGTAATGTGGAAGGAGGTAGTAGGGCCAGGTTTGGGAGGAAGTATGAGGAGCTCTGTTTTAGCCATGCTGAGTTTAAGGCGGCGGAGGGCCATCCAGGATGATATAGCAGAGAGACATTCAGAAACTTTGGTTTGTACAGCAGATGTAAGGTCGGTTGTTGAGAAATATATTTGTGTGTCGTCAGCATAGAGGTGATAATTAAACCCAAAAGATGTTATTAGGTCACCTAGAGAGAGTGTATACAGAGAAAAGAGAAGAGGTCCCAGGACAGAGCCCTGGGGTACCCCCACAGAGAGATCAATAGAGGAGGAGGTGTTAGCAGAAGAGACACTGAAAGTACGATGGGAGAGGTAGGATGAGATCCAGGATAGAGCTTTGTTCCGAATGCCAAGAGTATGGAGAATGTGAAGGAGAAGAGGGTGGTCCACGGTGTCAAATGCTGCAGAGAGGTAGAGTAATATGAGCAGAGTGTAATGACCTCTGTCTTTGGCAGCATGGAGGTCGTCAGTTATTTTAGTGAGGGCTGTTTCAGTGGAGTGAGCAGTGCGGAAGCCAGATTGTAGAGGGTCTAGAAGAGAATAGGTGTTAGGAAAATGGAGCAAGCGAGAGAATACAAGACGTTCAAGGAGTTTAGAGGCAAAAGGCAGGAGGGAGACAGGTCGATAGTTAGAAAGTCAGGTAGGGTCAAGCTTGCTGTTTTTGAGTAATGGTATGACTGTTGCCATGTTTGAAGGAGGGTGGAAAGGTTCCAGAGAAGAGGGAGGAGTTAAAAATGTGCGTGAGCGTAGGGATTATAGTAGGAGCAAGAGGTTTTAGGAGATGGGAGGGAATGGGGTCAAGAGGGCAAGTGGTAGAGGGAGAAGAGGCAATCAACAGCGACACATCCTCCTCTGAGACAGTGGAAAAAGAGTAAAGGAAGGCAGGAGGAGAGTTAGGAAGAGGTGTAGGATGGGAGGAGGAAACAGAGGGGATGTTCTGACGTATGGATTCCACCTTTTCCTTAAAATAGTCAGCAAAGTCCTGAGCAGAGATGGAAGAAGGAGAAGCCGCTGAGGGTGGTTTGAGTAGAGTATCAAAGACAGAGAAGAGTCGGCGTGGGTTAGACTTGTGCGTGTTGATTAGTGAAGAGAAGTAGGTTTGTTTAGCTTGAGAGAGGGCAGAGTTGAAACAGGATAGCATAAATTTGTAGTGAAGGAAGTCTGCGAGAGTTAAGAGCTAAGAGAGGATAGGGAGGAGTGTAACGTGGACTCAAAGTCAGGTAAGTGAATAGAGTGCAGGTTTCTGCAAAACCGGGGGGTAGATGGAGGTGGAGAAGGGGAGAAGCGAGATAGAGAGAATGAGATGAGGTGATGGTCAGAGAGAGGAAAAGGGGAAATGGAGAAATCAGAGAGAGAGAAGTTTTTAGTGAAAACCAGGTCTAAGTAGTGGCCATCCTTGTGGGTGCTGGCTGCAGTCCACTGTTGAAGGCCAAAAGAAGAGGTTAGAGAAAGAAAGCGGGAAGCCCAAGGGAGAGAGGGGTCATCAATGTGGCAATTGAAGTCCCCAAGGAGAAGAACAGGGGAGTCTGAGGAGAGAAAGAAAGAGAGCCAGGATTCAAAGTGAGAGAGAAAGGCAGAGGGGGGATGAGCAGAGGTAGGTGGGCGATAGATGACTGCCACGTGGACAGGGAGAGGAGAGAAGATCTGGACAGTGTGAACCTCAAAGGAGGGAAAAGCAAGAGAGGGGGGAATAGGAAGGGTTCGGTAACGGCAGAGAGAGGAGAGCAGGAGCCCCACGCCTCCACCCCTGCCATCAGGGCGCAGAGGTTGGGAGAAAGAAAGGCCACCATAAGAGAGGGCAGCTTCCAGAGCAGAGTCAGACTGAGTGAGCCAGGTCTCAGTTATAGCAAAGAGAAGCAGGGAGTGAGAGAGAAAGAAGTCATGCACAGAGAGGAACTTGTTAGAGACGGAGCGAGCATTCCAAAGGGCACAGGAGAAAGGGAGAGAGGAGGGAGGGTGGCAGGAGAATGGGAGAGAGGAGGGAGGGTGACAGGAGAATGGGAGAGAGGAGGGAGGGTGGTAGGAGAATGGGAGAGAGGAGGGAGGGTGGCGTGAGAGAGGAGGGAGGGTGGCAGGAGAATGGGAGAGAGGAGGGAGGGTGACAGGAGAATGGGAGAGAGGAGGGAGGGTGGTAGGAGAATGGGCGAGAGGAGGGAGGGTGGCAGGGGATGGGTATGAGATTGGAGGGGTTAACACAAGAAGGAGTAGAAGTTGCATGTGGGAGGCGAGGACGAGACCATGTAGGAATAAGACAGGGACCAGGATTGGGAGAGATATCCCCAGAAGCAAGGAGGAGAAGCATGGATAGAAAGAGAATGTGTGAGGATGATTTGTAGGGGTGTGTTTTAGTGCAGGGGATATAGCTGTGTGGTGACAGAGGGCGCAGGTAAGAGAGGAGTTCATGTGAACTGAGAAGTGGGGAAGAAAGGAGAGATGGCGAAATATGAATGGAGTTAGAGACATAAGGAGACTGGTGGAAGGAAGTGCATAATTTGAAAATAAGTGAGGTTTCAGCAAATATAAAAAGTAAAGGCGGCATCACAGCAATAGTTAAGTGTTGAGATGTGCAGTCTGGGATAGATGATATCCTCCTTTCCAACGTAGATCAAAAGCAGGAATCAGAAGCAGTAGGTGATGTCCACTTTTCCACTTCTTTTTGAACTTCCTTTTTAAACTTCATATTCTACTTGAAACATTTCTACTTAAAAGCATATCTGCTTACAAGCATGGCTGCAGGCAGCAGTGGCTGTTAGGAGTTTACTTATATACTTTTAGAAAGTCACCTGGTTGGCACAACAAACTTAATTAGCACATGTGAGGGAAGTTTAAGCAAATATATCTGTGTCCCCCTCTCTCACCATCTCTCACCTCCCACTCTGCTTCCCTCCCCCCCTCCCACATATATCTGTGTCCCCCTTGCTCACCTCCCACTCTGCTCCCCTCGCCCCCCCCTCATATACTGTATCTGTGTCCCCCTTGCTCACCTCCCACTCTGCTCCCCTCGCCCCCCCCTCATATACTGTATCTGTGTCCCCCTCTCACCATCACTCACCTCCCACTGTGCTCCCCTCGCCCCCCCATCCCCCCCACATATATCTGTGTCCCCCCCTCACCGCTCCCCTCGCCCCCCCATCCCCCCCACACATATATCTGTGTCCCCCTCTCTCACCGTCACTCTTCTCCACCTCCTGGTACCGCTGGATAAATTTCTGCCTCCGCTCCCGGCTCTGAGCGCCCATAGGTCTAGAAAGATCACGGAAGACTTTTGGGTCCGAGAGGTCAAGCACCTGTAATAAGTTAGGTAATGCAAACTGACATCATCACAAGGCTGTGACATCACACAGGGACAACAGAAGGCTATGACATCACACAGGGACAGCACAAGGGGACAGCACAACGCTGTGACATCACACGGGGATAGCACAGGGATATGACATCACACGGGGACAGCACAAGGCTATGACATCACATGGGGACAGCACAAGGCTGTGACATCACACAGGGACAACACAAGGCTATGACATCACACGGGGATAGCACAAGGCTATGACATCACATGGGGACAGCACAGGGATATCACATCACACGGGGACAGCACATGGATATGACATCACACGGGGACAGCACAGGGATATGACATCACACGGGGACAGCACAGGGATATGACATCACACAGGGACAGCACAAGCTATGACATCACACGGGGACACCACCATATAATGTTGTCTCCCCAGTATTATAACGGGGCGCACATTAAAAAGATTCCCAAGTCTCACTCTTTAAGGTCAAAATAATGCATTAAAATATAGCGTTTCCCCAGGGACCCCTAAATCTCGCGATTGTACAAACTCTAAGGCAGGTTAAAGCCTTTTAAAATAAGGGCTTAAAATGTTAAAACCTATAACCTCCGCTCAGCAGAGCGGCATAAAATAACGGGCAGAGATCGGGGTTCTCCTGAGGAACCAGCCGCCTGGGATTCGTAACGCCGCGTCCATGGTGGGTGTGCGCGCGAGCGGAGACGCGGCGCTGCACGGAGACGCATTACATGCCGGCTGCAGCTTCTCCCAGAACCGCACACACTTCTCCTACATGCTTCCCCTGGCTTGTTACACGGGAGGAACGCAGCTGTTTAATGTTCTAATAGAATCAGAAGCCAGGCAGGTGAGACGGAATCTCAATGCACCTCAGCCACCTGCTCACCTTACAAGCCCTCACAGGTACAGGGGGGCAGAGGGGGGGCATGGGAGTGGGAGAGGGAGGGGGGTGGAGTGGGAGAGGGAGGGGGATGGAGTGGGAGAGGGGAGAGGGAGGGGAGGGAGAGGGAGAGGGGGAGAGGGAGGGAGGGGAGAGGGAGGGGGGAGTGGGAGAGAGGGAGGGGGGAGTGGGAGAGAGGGAGGGGGGAGTGGGAGGGGGAGTGGGAGAGAGGGAGGGGGGGAGTGGGAGAGGGGGGGAGTGGGAGAGGGAGGGGGGAGAGGGAGGGAGGGGAGAGGGAAGGGTGGAGTGGGAGAGGGTGGAAGAGGGAGGGGATGGAGTGGGAGAGGGTGGAGTGGGAGAGGGAGGGTGGAGTGGGAGAGGGAGGGTGGTGGAGTGGTGGAGTGGGAGAGGGAGAGGGGTGGAGTGGGAGAGTGTCACGATGAAAAGTCCTGTGGTTATGTGGTTATTAACCCCTTCACTCCTGGACTGGTTGCTGCTTGTGCTGGAACAAAGTCTTGCATCTTTACATGATGGATTAAAATTCAGGAATCACACTGGGAAATACCTGGGAAGCCACAGTTATAGACTGCCAAAGCTATCTTTAACATGTGGATCCAATCCCCTCGTGGGAACAAAAAAACCCACGAATAGCCAAGTGACCCACAGTTCATAAGACCGGTCAAAAGGGCTGTCCGGTGGGCAGGGCGCATGGGTCAGGTTGACGCCCATGCCACTTAGCATACCTGAGCTACACCCATAACTTGGGGCCACTAAGTCTGATTTTTGACTTAAAGGTGTCACTAGCCTGATATCTGCTGTGCATCAGTATGCCAGCATTGTATACATTATGGCCTCTGGGTCTTGTCATATTTGACACTCTTATAGACAGGGGGACTCTAAATCTGTGGGAGCCTTTTGAGGCTCCATCATAAAATAATTACAACCCTTTGAGGCTTGGTCATAAAAATACCGAAGCTCATTCACCCATATCACAGCTGGAGGTCCAAGTAATTCCTGCTTGGACTTACAAAGAAATACCTCCTGCCTCACATTTAAGATCTTCTATCATGTGTTGGTTAGAGGGTATGGCAAGCAATGCATCTTGTCTTTTACCCTCGCAGACAGGGAATGGCCTGCACATGGGGAATAAAAATGGCGGGGACAGGGCAACAACAGTAATGCATGGCAAATCAGGTATTAACCCTTTCCTCCCCGTCACAGAGAGGGAGGGGGGTGGAGTGGGAGAGGGAGGGGGGTGGAGTGGTAGAGGGAGGGGGGGTGGAGTGGGAGAGGGAGGGGTGGTGGTGTTGGAGGGGGGGTGGTGTTGGAGGGGGGGTGGAGTGGGAGAGCGGGGGGTGGAGTGGGAGAGGGGGGGTGGAGTGGGAGAGGGAGGGGGGTGGAGAGGGAGGGGGGTGGAGTGGGAGGGGGGGTGGAGTGGGAGAGGGGGGGTGGAGTGGGAGAGGGGGGGGGCAGGTGGAGTGGGAGAGGGGGGGTGGAGTGGGAGAGGGGGGTGGAGTGGGAGAGGGGGGTGGAGTGGGAGAGGGGGGGGTGGAGTGGGAGAGGGGGGGTGGAGTGGGAGAGGGGGGGTGGAGTGGGAGAGGGGGGGTGGAGTGGGAGAGGGAGGGGGAGGAGTGGGAGAGGGGTGGAGGAGTGGGAGAGGGGGGGTGGAGTGGGAGAGGGGGGTGGTGGAGTGGGAGAGGGGGGGTGGAGTGGGAGAGGGGGGTGGTGGAGTGGGAGAGGGGGGGTGGAGTGGGAGGGGGGGGTGGAGTGAGAGGGGGGGTGGAGTGGGAGAGGGGGGGTGGAGTGGGAGAGGGGGGGTGGAGTGGGAGAGGGGGGGTGGAGTGGGAGAGGGGGGGTGGAGTGGGAGAGGGGGGGTGGAGTGGGAGAGGGGGGTGGAGTGGGAGAGGGGGGGTGGAGTGGGAGAGGGAGGGGGGAGGAGTGGGAGAGGGGTGGAGGAGTGGGAGAGGGGGGGTGGAGTGGGAGAGGGGGGGTGGAGTGGGAGAGGGGGGTGGTGGAGTGGGAGAGGGGGGGGGGCGGGTGGAGTGGGAGAGGGGGGGAGGAGTGGGAGAGGGGTGGAGGAGTGGGAGAGGGGGGGTGGAGTGGGAGAGGGGGGGTGGAGTGGGAGAGGGGGGGGTGGAGTGGGAGAGGGGGGGGTGGAGTGGGAGAGGGAGGGGGGAGGAGTGGGAGAGGGGTGGAGGAGTGGAAGAGGGGGGGGGTGGAGTGGGAGAGGGGGGGGGTGGAGTGGGAGAGGGGGGGTGGAGTGGGAGGGGGGGGTGGAGTGGGAGAGGGGGGGTGGAGTGGGAGAGGGGGGGTGGAGTGGGAGAGGGAGGGGGGGTGGAGTGGGAGGGGGGGGTGGAGTGTGAGAGGGGGGCGGGTGGAGTGGGAGAGGGGGGTGGAGTGGGAGAGGAGGGGGGTGGAGTGGGAGGGGGGGTGGAGTGGGAGAGGGGGGGTGGAGTGGGAGAGGGGGGGTGGAGTGGGAGAGGGGGGATGGAGTGGGAGAGGGGGGGTGGAGTGGGAGAGGGGGGATGGAGTGGGAGAGGGGGGGTGGAGTGGGAGAGGGAGGGGGGGTGGAGTGGGAGGGGGGGTGGAGTGGGAGAGGGGGGGTGGAGTGGGAGAGGGGGGTGGGGTGGGAGAGGGGGGTGGGGTGGGAGAGGGGGGTGGGGTGGGAGAGGGAGGGGGATGGAGTGGGAGGGGGGGGTGGAGTGGGAGAGGGGGGGTGGAGTGGGAGAGGGGGGGTGGGGTGGGAGAGGGGGGGTGGGGTGGGAGAGGGGGGGTGGGGTGGGAGAGGGGGGGGTGGAGTGGGAGGGGGGGTGGAGTGGGAGAGGGGGGTGGAGTGGGAGAGGGGGGTGGGGTGGGAGAGGGGGGTGGGGTGGGAGAGGGGGGTGGGGTGGGAGAGGGAGGGTGGGAGCGGGAGAGGGAGGGTGGGAGCGGGAGTGGGAGGGTGGGAGCGGGAGTGGGAGGGTGGGAGCGGGAGTGGGAGGGTGGGAGCGGGAGAGGGCGGGTGGGAGCGGGAGTGGGAGAGGGGGGGTGGGATGGGAGAGGGGGGGTGGGGTGGGAGAGGGAGGGTGGGAGCGGGAGAGGGAGGGTGGGAGCGGGAGTGTGGGGTGGGGTAGGAGAGGGGGGTGGGGTGGGAGAGGGGGGGGTGGGGTGGGAGGGAGGGTGGGAGCGGGAGTGGGAGGGTGGGAGCGGGAGTGGGAGGGTGGGGTGGGAGAGGGGGGTGGGGTGGGAGAGGGGGGGGTGGGGTGGGAGAGGGAGGGTGGGAGCGGGAGTGGGAGGGTGGGAGCGGGAGTGGGAGGGTGGGGAGTGGGAGGGTGGGAGCGGGAGTGGGAGGGTGGGAGCGGGAGTGGGAGGGTGGGAGCGGGAGTGGGAGGGTGGGAGCGGGAGTGGGAGGGTGGGAGCGGGGGTGGGAGCGGGAGAGGGAGGGTGGGAGCGGGAGTGGGAGGGTGGGAGCGGGAGTGGGAGGGTGGGAGCGGGAGAGGGAGGGTGGGAGCGGGAGAGGGAGGGTGGGAGCGGGAGGGTGGGAGTGGGAGGGTTGGGAGCGGGAGAGGGAGGGTGGGAGCGGGAGTGGGAGGGTGGGAGCGGGAGAGGGAGGGTGGGAGAGGGAGGGTGGGAGCGGGAGGGTGGGAGCGGGAGTCTGTACGTGACCAGGGCACGTGTGTTGGCACGTGGAGTGCTCACCTGGGACTGGTAATCGCGCAGCACCCACGGGGAACACGGGATACTGCGTCAGGTCCCTGACCGTGCGGCCGGACACACCGTTCACAAACATCAAGTACTCCAAGTTCCCCACCTCCCGTCGTCAGGGGACACGGCAAGATCACGGGTCACATGTTCACATACAAATGTACACAGTTTTGCCGTGTGCTTTATTGTGGGTTAACCCTTTAATAACAACAAACATACAAGGAGTGACGTGTGTCGCCCCCCGGGGGCTCCGTCCAGCTGCTGCGAGCGCCGGCTCAGTAACGCCGGTCCCAAGTGCATGTGCCATATACAGTATGCACACGCAACATGTACACACACGTGCATGTGCCATATACAGTATGCACACGCAACATGTACACATACGTGCATGTGACATACACAGTATGCACACGCAACATGTACACACACGTGCATGTGCCATATACAGTATGCACACGCAACATGTACACACAAGTGCATGTGACATACACAGTATGCACACGCAACATGTACACACAAGTGCATGTGACATACACAGTATGCACACGCAACATGTACACACAAGTGCATGTGCCATATACAGTATGCACACGCAACATGTACACACAAGTCGTGCGGTCACTGGGACACGGTGTTTAAGGCTGGGGGATTTGGGGGCTCAGAATCCCGCCTTTAACCCCGTCCCTGCCGTGCAGAGCAATGTGTTGCAGACCGCTCTGGCAGGGAAGGGGTTAAGATGAAGGGTATACTCACTGTGCTCTACACACACACTGTGCTCTGCACACCCACACACATACACACACTATACACACTTTGCTCTGCACACACATAGTATACACACTGTGCTCTGCACACACACACACACACACACACACACACACAATACACACTGTGCTCTGCACACACACACACTATACACACACACACACACACACACACACACACACACACACACACACACACACACACACACACACACACACACACACTGTCCTCTGCACACACATAGTATATACACTGTGCTCTGCACATACACACACACACACACACACACACACACGGTATACACAATGTGCTCAGCACACACACGCACACACTATACACACTGTGCTCTGCACACACACGCACACACACGCACACGCACACACACGCACACACACAGGGTATACACACTATGCTCTGCACACACATAGTATACACACTGTGCTCTGCACACACACACACACACACACACACACACACACACACACACACACAGGGTATACACAATGTGCTCAGCACACACATAGTATACACACTGTGCTCTGCACACACACACACACACACACACACACACACACACACACACACACACACACACACACACACACACACACACACACACAGGGTATACACAATGTGCTCAGCACACACACACACACACACCACTGGCAAAGCCCGCATACCTGCCACTTTTGCAGCATCACCTTCTCACCTGCGGGAATCCTGCAAAACACGGGTATAGAATCAGACACACGCATGTGCCACGCAGATCACACAGTGACATGTGAGGGGGGAGCACATGTTGGGGGTAGCAGGGGGTAAACATCGGCTTATGATGGACCACCTATTGAATCACTTGGGTCTCCCGCTCCCCCTAATCCTCCCCGTCACACACTCCTACTCCCCCTCACACTCCCACGCTCCCCCCTCACACTCCCACGCTCCCCCCTCACACTCCCACGCTCCCCCCCTCACACTCCCCCGCTCCCCCTCACACTCCCCCGCTACCCCTCACACTCCCCCGCTACCCCTCACACTCCCCCGCTACCCCTCACACTCCCCCCTCACACTCCCACGCTCCCCCCTCACACTCCCACGCTCCCCCCTCACACTCCCACGCTCCCCCCCTCACACTCCCACGCTCCCCCCCTCACACTCCCACGCTCCCCCCTCACACTCCCACGCACCCCCCTCACACTCCCACGCACCCCCCTCACACTCCCACGCTCCCCCCCTCACACTCCCACGCTCCCCCCCTCTCACTCCCCCGCTACCCCTCACACTCCCCCGCTACCCCTCACACTCCCCCGCTACCCCTCACACTCCCCCGCTACCCCTCACACTCCCCCGCTACCCCTCACACTCCCCCGCTACCCCTCACAATCCCCCGCTACCCCTCACAATCCCCCGCTACCCCTCACAATCCCCCGCTACCCCTCACACTACCCCGCTCTCCCTCACACTACCCCGCTCTCCCTCACACTCCCCCGCTCCCCCTCACACTCCCCCGCTCCCCCTCACACTCCCCCGCTACCCCTCACACTCCCCCGCTACCCCTCACACTCCCCCGCTACCCCTCACACTCCCCCGCTACCCCTCACACTCCCCCGCTACCCCTCACACTCCCCCGCTACCCCTCACACTCCCCCGTTATCCCTCACACTCCCCCGTTACCCCTCACACTCCCCCGTTACCCCTCACACTCCCCCGCTACCCCTCACACTCCCCCGCTACCCCTCACACTCCCCCGCTACCCCTCACACTCCCCCGCTACCCCTCACACTCCCCCGCTACCCCTCACACTCCCCCGTTACCCCTCACACTCCCCCGTTACCCCTCACACTCCCCCGTTACCCCTCGTTACCCCTCACACTCCCCCGTTACCCCTCACACTCCCCCGCTACCCCTCACACTCCCCCGCTACCCCTCACACTCCCCCGCTACCCCTCACACTCCCCCGCTCCCCCTCACACTCCCCCGCTACCCCTCACACTCCCCCGCTACCCCTCACACTCCCCCGCTACCCCTCACACTCCCCCGCTACCCCTCACATTCCCCCGCTACCCCTCACACTCCCCCACTACCCCTCACACTCCCACACTCCCCCTCACACTCCCACACTCCCCCTCACACTCCCACGCCCCCCCTCACACTCCCACGCCCCCCCTCACACTCCCCTTCACACTCCCCCGCTACCCCTCACACTCCCCCTCACACTCCCCCGCTACCCCTCACACTCTACCCGTTACCCCTCACACTCCCCCGCTACCCCTCACACTCCCCCGCTACCCCTCACACTCCCCGTTACCCCTCACACTCCCCGTTACCCCTCACACTCCCCGTTACCCCTCACACTCCCCCGCTACCCCTCACACTCTACCCGTTACCCCTCACGCTCCCCCGCTACCCCTCACGCTCCCCCGCTACCCCTCACGCTCCCCCGCTACCCCTCACGCTCCCCCGCTACCCCTCACGCTCCCCCGCTACCCCTCACGCTCCCCCGCTACCCCTCACGCTCCCCCGCTACCCCTCACGCTCCCCCGCTACCCCTCACGCTCCCCCGCTACCCCTCACTCTCCCCCGCAACCCCTCACGCTCCCCCGCTACCCCTCACGCTCCCCCGCTACCCCTCACGCTCCCCCGCTACCCCTCACGCTCCCCATCAACCCCTCACGCTCCCCCGCTACCCCTCACGCTCCCCCGCTCCCCCTCACGCTCCCCATCAACCCCTCACGCTCCCCCCGCTACCCCTCACGCTTCCCCGCTACCCCTCACGCTCCCCCGCTACCCCTCACGCTCCCCCGCTACCCCTCACGCTCCCCATCAACCCCTCACGCTCCCCCGCTACCCCTCACGCTCCCCCGCACACTCCCCCGTTACCCCTCACACTCCCCCGTTACCCCTCACACTCCCCCGTTACCCCTCACACTCCCCCGTTACCCCTCACACTCCCCCGCTACCCCTCACACTCCCCCGCTACCCCTCACACTCCCCCGCTACCCCTCACACTCCCCCGCTATCCCTCACGCTCCCCCGTTACCCCTCACGCTCCCCCGTTACCCCTCACACTCCCCCGCTACCCCTCACGCTCCCCCGCTACCCCTCACGCTCCCCCGCTACCCCTCACGCTCCCCCGCTACCCCTCACGCTCCCCCGCTACCCCTCACTCTCCCCCGCAACCCCTCACGCTCCCCCGCTACCCCTCACGCTCCCCCGCTCCCCCCTCACGCTCCCCCGCTACCCCTCACGCTCCCCATCAACCCCTCACGCTCCCCCGCTACCCCTCACGCTCCCCCGCTACCCCTCACGCTCCCCATCAACCCCTCACGCTCCCCCGCTACCCCTCACGCTTCCCCGCTACCCCTCACGCTCCCCCGCTACCCCTCACGCTCCCCCGCTACCCCTCACGCTCCCCATCAACCCCTCACGCTCCCCCGCTACCCCTCACGCTCCCCCGCACACTCCCCCGTTACCCCTCACACTCCCCCGTTACCCCTCACACTCCCCCGTTACCCCTCACACTCCCCCGTTACCCCTCACACTCCCCCGCTACCCCTCACACTCCCCCGCTACCCCTCACACTCCCCCGCTACCCCTCACACTCCCCCGTTACCCCTCACACTCCCCCGTTACCCCTCACACTCCCCCGCTACCCCTCACACTCCCCCGCTACCCCTCACACTCCCCCGCTACCCCTCACACTCCCCCGCTACCCCTCACACTCCCCCGCTACCCCTCACACTCCCCCGCTACCCCTCACACTCCCCCGCTACCCCTCACACTCCCCCGCTACCCCTCACACTCCCCCGCTACCCCTCACACTCCCCCGCTCCCCCTCACACTCCCCCGCTACTCCCCTGCTCCCTCTCACACTCCCCCCCTCTCCCTCACTCCCCCGCTACTCCCCTGCTCCCTCTCACACTCCCCCGCTCCCCCTCACACTCCCCCGCTCCCCCTCACACTCCCCCGCTCCCCCTCACACTCCCCCGCTCCCCCTCACACTCCCCCGCTCTCCCTCACACTCCCCCGCTCTCCCTCACACTCCCCCGCTCTCCCTCACACTCCACCGCTCTCCCTCACACTCCACCGCTCTCCCTCACACTCCCCCGCTCTCCCTCACACTCCCCCGCTCTCCCTCACACTCCCCCGCTCTCCCTCACACTCCCCCGCTCTCCCTCACACTCCCCCGCTCTCCCTCACACTCCCCCGCTCTCCCTCACACTCCCCCGCTCTCCCTCACACTCCCCCGCTCTCCCTCACACTCCCCCGCTCTCCCTCACACTCCCCCGCTCTCCCTCACACTCCCCCGCTCTCCCTCACACTCCCCCGCTCTCCCTCACACTCCCCCGCTCTCCCTCACACACCCCGCTCTCCCTCACACTTCCCCTCACACTCCTCAGTCTGGTGAGAGGGTCAAGTCTCTCTTAAAGAGATGTATCTGGTTAGAGTGCGCGAGCCTGTGGGGAAGTGTGCGTGTGTGCGTGTGCGCGCGTGCGTGTGCGCGCGTGCGTGTGCGCGTGTGTGTTTGTATTCACACTGTGTTCACAAGCTTTGTGTTTGGACGAGCCCTACACACAGGCCTCTTAACAACAACTTTCGTTTATAGCAACCGGGGCAGCCGAGAGACAGCCCCAACCGGAGCAGCCAAGAGACAGCCCCAACCAGAGCAGCCGAGAGACAGCCCCAACCGGAGCAGCCGAGAGACAGCCCCAACCGGAGCAGCCAAGAGACAGCCCCAACTGGAGCAGCCGAGAGACAGCCCCAACCGGAGCAGCCAAGAGACAGCCCCAACTGGAGCAGCCGAGAGACAGCCCCAACTGGAGCAGCCAAGAGACAGCCCCAACCGGAGCAGCCGAGAGACAGCCCCAACCGGAGCAGCCGAGAGACAGCCCCAACTGGAGCAGCCGAGAGACAGCCCCAACCGGAGCAGCCGAGAGACAGCCCCAACCGGAGCAGCCGAGAGACTGTCCCAACCGGGGCAGCCGAGAGACAGCCCCAACCGGGGCAGCCGAGAGACAGCCCCAACTGGAGCAGCCGAGAGACAGCCCCAACTGGAGCAGCCAAGAGACAGCCCCAACCGGAGCAGCCGAGAGACAGCCCCAACCGGAGCAGCCGAGAGACAGCCCTAACCGGAGCAGCCGAGAGACAGCCCCAACCGGAGCAGCCGAGAGACAGCCCCAACCGGAGCAGCCGAGAGACTGTCCCACCCGTGAGAGACAGAGAGAGACTCGTGAGAGACCCATGAGAGACACACAGTAAGAGACCCATGAGAGACACAGACCAACAACTATGAGAGAGGCACAGAGAGACCCGTGAGAGACGCACAGAGAGAACCGTGAGAGACGCAGACAGAGAGACAGACACAGAGAGACCGGTGAGAGACACACAGAGAGACCCGTGAGAGACGCACAGAGAGACCCATGAGAGACGCACAGAGAGACCCGTGAGAGACGCACAGAGACCCGTGAGAGACACACAGAGAGACCCGTGAGAGACGCACAGAGAGACCCGTGAGAGACGCACAGAGAGACCCGTGAGAGAGACACAGAGAGACCCGTGAGAGAGACACAGAGAGACCCGTGAGAGAGACACAGAGAGACAGACACAGAGAGACCGGTGAGAGACGCACAGAGAGACCCGTGAGAGACGCAGACAGAGAGACAGACACAGAGAGACCGGTGAGAGACATACAGAGAGACCCGTGAGAGACGCACAGAGAGACCCGTGAGAGACGCACAGAGAGACGCACAGAGAGACCCGTGAGAGACGCACAGAGACCCGTGAGAGACGCACAGAGAGACCCGTGAGAGACACACAGAGAGACCCGTGAGAGACGCACAGAGAGACCGGTGAGAGACGCACAGAGAGACAGACACAGAGAGACCCGTGAGAGAGACACAGAGAGACCCGTGAGAGAGACACAGAGAGACCGGTGAGAGACGCACAGAGAGACCGGTGAGAGACGCACAGAGAGACAGACACAGAGAGACCCGTGAGAGACGCACAGAGAGACCCATGAGAGACGCACAGAGAGACAGACACAGAGAGACCGGTGAGAGACAAACAGAGAGGCCCGTGAGAGACGCACAGAGAGACCCGTGAGAGACGCACAGAGACCGTGAGAGACGCACAGAGAGAACCGTGAGAGACGCACAGAGAGACCCGTGAGAGACGCACAGAGAGACCCGTGAGAGACGCACAGAGAGACCCGTGAGAGAGACACAGAGAGACCCGTGAGAGACGCACAGAGAGACGTGTGAGAGACGCACAGAGAGACCCATGAGAGACGCACACAGAGACCCGTGAGAGACGCACAGAGAGACGCGTGAGAGACGCACAGAGAGACCCGTGAGAGACGCACAGAGAGTCCCGTGAGAGACGCACAGAGAGACAGACACAGAGAGACCCGTGAGAGACGCACAGAGAGACGCACAGAGAGTCCCGTGAGAGACGCACAGAGAGTCCCGTGAGAGAGACACAGAGAGACCCGTGAGAGACGCACAGAGAGACAGACACAGAGAGACCCGTGAGAGACGCACAGAGAGACGTGTGAGAGACGCACAGAGAGACCCGTGAGAGACACACACAGAGACCCGTGAGAGACGCACAGAGAGACCCGTGAGAGAGACACAGAGAGACCCGTGAGAGACGCACACAGAGACCCGTGAGAGAGGCACAGAGACCCGTGAGAGAGGCACAGAGACCCGTGAGAGACGCACAGAGAGACGCGTGAGAGACGCACAGAGAGACGCGTGAGAGACGCACAGAGAGACCCGTGAGAGACGCACACAGAGACCCGTGAGAGAGGCACAGAGACCCGTGAGAGAGGCACAGAGAGACCCGTGAGAGAGGCACAGAGACCCGTGAGAGAGGCACAGAGACCCGTGAGAGAGGCACAGAGACCCGTGAGAGAGACACAGAGAGACCCGTGAGAGACGCACAGAGAGACCCGTGAGAGACGCACAGAGAGACAGACACAGAGAGACCCGTGAGAGACGCAAAGAGAGACAGACACAGAGAGACCCGTGAGAGACGCAGACAGAGAGACAGACACAGAGAGACGCACAGAGAGACCCGTGAGAGACGCAGACAGAGAGACAGACACAGAGAGGCCCGTGAGAGACGCAGACAGAGAGACCCGTGAGAGACGCACAGAGAGACAGACACGGAGAGACCCGTGAGAGACGCACAGAGAGACAGACACGGAGAGACCCGTGAGAGACGCACAGAGAGACAGACACGGAGAGGCCCAGTAAGAATGTCTCGGGCACGAGTGTCTCTCTGGGCAGTAGAGGGTGCTGCGTTTTAGTGTCGCTGCCAGTGAAACAGACGGTGTATTTGCCCCTCCGGCAGGGGGGGGGGGGGGTTACAGCAACAGCCCCACAATGCCCCCCACAGTGATACTCACCCCCCCTCGGTGGGAAGCTCCAGTCCCGGGGGGATTATTTTTTGTATAGCGTATTTATAGCGCCAGCTGATGTTATTCACACAACTAACGGGAACGTGGCGTGAGATTCAGCGCTCCGTGGTTCCCGCGGGCGATAAAAACACAAACAGCGCTGATCGCTTTCATATTCTGTATGTGTAGTGCCGTCCGTGTCTGTACCGCCCTACCACACGCTACTAAATCATATTACATGCAATACACACGGAATAAGCGCTCCAAACATAGCAGCACACGCAGCTCCTGTCCCAAAGGGCTGACAATCTAAGTCAGGGCTGGCCAACTCCAGTCCTCAAGTGCCACCAACAGCTCAGGTTTTCAGGATATCCCTGCTTCAGCACAGGTGCTGCAGTCTTCCACCGAGCCACTGATTGAGCTGAAGCAGGGATAACCTGAAGACCTGACCTGTTTGGTGGCCCTTGAGGACTTCGGCACCCCTGGTCTAAGCCGTGTGTCGGTGGGAGGGTGTTGTGGGAAGTGCATCTGCAGGGGGCGCTAGCGTGGCGGATATCGAGGGGAGGGGTATTCCACGGGCGAGGGGCAGGGAGAAAGGTCTCAGGCCAGACATGAGGGCAACGATTTCATGTGGCCGGGCTCAGCCAGACTTCTATTAATGATTCCAGTTACGTGGCATTAGGGCCTGTTATTGCCCCTATGGGGGTAGTTGGGCCCAGTGATTTGCCCTTGTATGGGCGTGGCTAGGTTCTTTTGGTTGGGGTGTTAAGGGCTGGATATTTGCCCCTAGTTGGGGTATTGTTGGCTATTTTACAAATCTTTCTCTGGTTTTCTTTTTTCTTCTAGAACTTGCTGACCTCACAGAGCTCCAGAGCAGAGTGTCAGTTCTTCTGCCGAGGACAGAGTGGTGGGGGACGGGGGGGCAGGAGGTGGTAAGAGCCTGCGCCCCCAGACTATGCTTATGTGAGGTGCTGAACCCCCCCACAGCCAGCCAAAAACCCAGTCACCTCTCAGCCCCGCTCTGAGACAGCAGCACCTGCAGCCATGGCTAAGCGGTGAGAAGGGGATGCGCGGTGTTACCGGGACGTGCGGTGTTACCGGGAGGGACGCGCGGTGTTACCGGGATGTGCGGTGTTACCGGGAGGGACGCGCGGTGTTACCGGGAGGGACGCGCGGTGTTACCGGGAGGGACGCGCGGTGTTACCGGGAGGGACGCGCGGTGTTACCGGGAGGGACGCGCGGTGTTACCGGGAGGGACGCGCGGTGTTACCGGGAGGGACGCGCGGTGTTACCGGGAGGGACGCGCGGTGTTACCGGGACGTGCGGTGTTACCGGGAGGGACGCGCGGTGTTACCGGGAGGGACACGCTGTGTTACCGGGAGGGACGCGCGGTGTTACCGGGAGGGACGCGCGGTGTTACCGGGAGGGACGCGCAGTGTTACCGGGAGGGACGCGCGGTGTTACCGGGAGGGACGCGCGGTGTTACCGGGAGGGACGCGCGGTGTTACCGGGAGGGACGCGCGGTGTTACCGGGAGGGACGCGCGGTGTTACCGGGAGGGACGCGCAGTGTTACCGGGAGGGACGCGCAGTGATACCAGGATGTGCGGTGTTACCGGGAGGGATGCGCAGTGTTACCAGGATGTGCGGTGTTACCGGGAGGGACGCGCGGTGTTACCAGGATGTGCGGTGTTACCGGGAGGGATGCGCAGTGTTACCGGGATGTGCGGTGTTACCGGGAGGGACGCGCGGTGTTACCGGGATGTGCGGTGTTACCGGGAGGGATGGTGTTACCGGGAGGGACGCGCGGTGTTAACAGGATGTGCGGTGTTACCGGGAGGGACGCGCAGTGTTACCGGGAGGGACACGCAGTGATACCGGGGCGCGCAGTGTCACCAGGGTGCACAGGGCACACCGACATCACAAACAGGACGTGTGATGACATGTCACATACATGCGCACACAGAAACTGACTGTATACACGAGGGTTCCCTCCCAGCACACGGGCAGAGGCAGAGCCCCTATAGCAGCCACGCGTGTCCCTCTCTCTCTCTCTCTGTCACTCGCTCCCCCTGTCTCTCTCTCGCTCCCGCTGTCTCTCTCTCGCTCCCGCTGTCTCTCTCTCGCTCCCGCTGTCTCTCTCTCGCTCCCGCTGTCTCTCTCGCTCCCGTTGTCTCTCTCTCCCCCGTTGTCTCTCTCTCGCTCCCGTTGTCTCTCTCTCGCTCCCGTTGTCTCTCTCTCCCCCGTTGTCTCTCTCTCCCCCCTGTCTCTCTCTCGCTCCCGCTGTCTCTCTCTCGCTCCCCCTGTCTCTCCCCCGCTCCCCTCGTCTCTCCCTCGCTCCCTGTCTCTCCCTCGCTCCCCCTGTCTCCCCCTCGCTCCCCCCGTCTCTCCCTCGCTCCCCCCGTCTCTCCCTCGCTCCCCCCGTCTCTCCCTCGCTCCCCCTGTCTCTCCCTCGCTCCCTGTCTCTCCCTCGCTCCCCCTGTCTCTCCCTCGCCCCCCCTGTCTCTCCCTCGCTCCCCCTGTCTCTCCCTCGCTCCCCTGTCTCTCCCTCGCTCCCCCTGTCTCCCCCTCGCTCTCTTCCCATGACTCTGCATCTTATCCCTTTCTGCTAACGATCTCCCAGGCTCGTTACCAGGTTACAGAGTCACAGAGGCGGGCAGCAGCGGCAGTGACCGGGGTAAGAGGGAGTCACCCCCCCCAGGGCAGCGGGGTGCAGGGGGGTACAGAGGGGGGCAGCAGCGGCGGTGATCCAGGGTAAGAGGGAGTCACCCCCCCCCCTCTTATGCATAGCAGGGCGGGGGTATGGGGGGGTCCCCTCTTATGCAGAGCGGTGTTATGGGGGGTCCCCTCTTATGCATAGCGGTGTTATGGGGGGTCCCCTCTTATGCATAGCGGTGGTATGGGGGTCCCCTCTTATGCATAGCGGTGTTATGGGGGGGCACTCTTATGCATAGCGGTGTTATGGGGGGGCCCCTCTTATGCAGAGCGGTGTTATGGGGGGTCCCCTCTTATGCATAGCGGTGTTATGGGGGTCCCCTCTTATGCATAGCGGTGTTATGGGGGGGGCCCTCTTATGCATAGCAGTGTTATGGGGGGTCCCCTCTTATGCATAGCGGTGTTATGGGGGGGGTCCCCTCTTATGCATAGCGGTATTATGGGGGGTCCCCTCTTATGCATAGCGGTGTTATGGGGGGGGTCCCCTCTTATGCATAGTGGTGTTAGGGGGGGTCCCCTCTTATGCATAGCGGTGTTATGGGGGCCCCCTCTTATGCATAGCGGTGTTATGGGGGCCCCCTCTTATGCATAGCGGTGTTATGGGGGGTCCCTTCTTATGCATAGCGGTGTTATGGGGGGGCCCTCTTATGCATAGCGGTGTTATGGGGGCCCCCTCTTATGCATAGCGGTGTTATGGGGGTCCCCTCTTATGCATAGCGGTGTTATGGGGGGTCCCCTCTTATGCATAGCGGTGTTATGAGGGTCCCCTCTTATGCATAGTGGTGTTATGGGGGGTCCCCTCTTATGCATAGCGGTGTTATGGGGGGTCCCCTCTTATGCATAGCGGTGTTATGGGGGTCCCCTCTTATGCATAGCAGTGTTATGGGGGGTCCCCTCTTATGCATAGCGGGGGTATGGGGGGGTCCCCTCTTATGCATAGCGGTGTTATGGGGGGTCCCCTCTTATGCATAGCGGGGGTATGGGGGGGGTCCCCTCTTATGCATAGCAGTGTTATGGGGGGTCCCCTCTTATGCATAGCGGTGTTATGGGGGTCCCCTCTTATGCATAGCGGTGTTATGGGGGGTCCCCTCTTATGCATAGCTGTGTTATGGGGGGTCCCCTCTTATGCATAGCGGTGTTATGGGGGTCCCCTCTTATGCATAGCAGTGTTATGGGGGGTCCCCTCTTATGCATAGCGGTGTTATGGGGGGTCCCCTCTTATGCATAGCGGTGTTATGGGGGGTCACCTCTTATGCATAGCTGTGTTATGGGGGGTCCCCTCTTATGCATAGCGGTGATATGGGGGTCCCCTCGTATGCATAGCAATGTTATGGGGGGTCCCCTCTTATGCATAGCGGTGTTATGGGGGTCCCCTCTTATGCATAGCAGTGTTATGGGGGGTCCCCTCTTATGCATAGTGGTGTTATGGGGGTCCCCTCTTATGCATAGCGGTGTTATGGGGGGTCCCCTCTTATGCATAGCGGTGTTATGGGGGGTCCCCCTCTTATGCACAGCGGTGTTATGGGGGTCCCCTCTTATGCATAGCGGTGTTATGGGGGTCCCCACTTATGCATAGCGGTGTTATGGGGGGGGGTCCCCTCTTATGCATAGCGGTGTTATGGGGGTCCCCTCTTATGCATAGCGGTGTTATGGGGGGTCCCCCTCTTATGCACAGCGGTGTTATGGGGGGGGGGGGGGGGGGGTTCCTTTGTCATTGTAACTTCCTCCTGTGACGGGGTCACAGAGCGCCCCCCCGTGGGAGCCGGAACCCAGCGCTAATTACTTCATTAGATCAGCACCGCTCTGTTACCCTTAACTACGTGGCTGCTGGAGAGAACTGCAGAGAGACTCTGGCTGCCCCCCTTCCCTGACACGGACCCCCTTATACAGCCCTGCAGTCCTATTCCGAGAGGCCCAATACCCCTCCTCCCCCAACAACACCTTCTTACACACATACACAGCCTCAGCGCTGATCCTCCCACATCAAAGACCAGTTTCTGGCACACTAGCAAAGAGTTGGCGGGGCCGGCAGGACCAAACTCTCAGAATAACACGAGTCTGTCCCGGAGACGCCCGGAGACGCCCGGAGACGCCCGGAGACGCTGGAACCTGAAGTGGGATGCATGCCAGTGCCCTTATCTCTCCCTTATCCTGCGCCATTATTATTATTATCCCAGGGGCGGCCAACTCCAGTCCTCAAGGGCCACCAACAGGTCAGGTTTCAGGATATCCCTGCTTCAGCACGACTGACATGCAGCCACCTGTGCTGAAGCAGGGATATCCCTAACACCTGACCTGTTGGTGGCCCTTGGGGACCGGCGTTGTCCGCGCCTGCTCTGTCCCAATGACCCATTATACAAGCAGAGGAAGCCCGCACACTGTATGTGGGGGGCTGCAAACAGGACTGGCAGTCACCCCCTGTAGATAGAAACATACATATTTGCCCATTGTTTGCCTGCGTTCCCGGCAGACGGACCCTGCCTGTTATTATATTGCTGATATCAGCCGCGGAGATTTAACCCATTAACCCCAGCGCTGCCGTTCTCTCCGCGCCTGCGCGGGACATGCAGCGTTTCCGTGGCTGTGGTGACGCCTCCGTTCGCGCCTCCCTCCCTCTGTCTGTCGGATGATTAATGAGAACGTTTAGCACCCGAGGGGAATGTAAGGACACAAGATGCTACATCAAAGGACGCTGCGCTCTGGGGCACACCTACTCAGGCGCAACAATACACAGACACCCACCCCGAGGGCAATCTCAGGCCCCCCCCACCCCCATCCTGCTCTGTCCCCACGCCGTGTCACCCTGCTCTGTCCTCCCGCCCTGTCACCCTGCTCTGTCCTCCCGCCCTGTCACCCTGCTCTGTCCTCACGCCCTGTCACCCTGCTCTGTCCTCACGCCCTGTCACCCTGCTCTGTCCTCACGCCCTGTCACCCTGCTCTGTCCTCACGCCCTGTCACCCTGCTCTGTCCTCACGCCCTGTCACCCTGCTCTGTCCTCACGCCGTGTCACCCTGCTCTGTACTCACGCCGTGTCACCCTGCTCTGTACTCACGCCGTGTCACCCTGCTCTGTCCTCACGCCGTGCCACCCTGCTCTGTCCTCACGCAGTGTCACCCTGCTCTGTCCTCCCGCCCTGTCACCCTGCTCTGTCCTCACGCCCTGTCACCCTGCTCTGTCCTCACGCCGTGTCACCCTGCTCTGTACTCACGCCGTGTCACCCTGCTCTGTCCTCACGCCGTGTCACCCTGCTCTGTCCTCACGCCGTGTCACCCTGCTCTGTCCTCACGCCGTGTCACCCTGCTCTGTCCTCACGCCGTGTCACCCTGCTCTGTCCTCATGCCCTGTCACCCTGCTCTGTCCTCACGCCGTGTCACCCTGCTCTGTCCTCACGCCCTGTCACTCTGCTCTGTCCTCACGCAGTGTCACCCTGCTCTGTCCTCACGCCCTGTCACTCTGCTCTGTCCTCACGCCCTGTCACTCTGCTCTGTCCTCACACCGTGTCACCCTGCTGTCCCCACGCCGAGTTACACTGCTCTGTCCTCACGCCGTGTCACCCTGCTCTGTCCTCACGCCGTGTCACCCTGCTCTGTCCTCACACCGTGTCACCCTGCTCTGTCCTCACGCCCTGTCACCCTGCTCTGTCCCCACGCCGAGTTACACTGCTCTGTCCTCACGCCGTGTCACCCTGCTCTGTCCTCACGCCGTGTCACCCTGCTCTGTCCCCACGCCGTGTCACCCTGCTCTGTCCTCACGCCGTGTCACCCTGCTCTGTCCTCACGCAGTGTCACCCTGCTCTGTCCTCACGCCCTGTCACCCTGCTCTGTCCTCACGCCGTGTCACCCTGCTCTGTCCTCACGCCGTGTCACCCTGCTCTGTCCTCACGCCCTGTCACCCTGCTCTGTCCTCACGCCGTGTCACCCTGCTCTGTCCTCATGCCGAGTCACCCTGCTCTGTCCTCCACGCCTCGTCACCCTACTCTGTCCTCACGCCGTGTCACCCTGCTCTGTCCTCACGCCCTGTCACCCTGCTCTGTCCTCACGCCGTGTCACCCTGCTCTGTCCTCACGCCCTGTCACCCTGCTCTGTCCTCACGCCTCGTCACCCTACTCTGTCCTCACGCCGTGTCACCCTGCTCTGTCCTCACGCCCTGTCACCCTGCTCTGTCCTCACGCCGGGTCACCGTGCTCTGTCCTCACGCCCTGTCACCGTGCTCTGTCCTCACGCCGTGTCACCCTGCTCTGTCCTCACGCCGAGTCACCCTGCTCTGTCCTCACGCCGAGTCACCCTGCTCTGTCCTCACGCCGAGTCACCCTGCTCTGTCCTCACGCCGTGTCACCCTGCTCTGTCCTCACGCCGTGTCACCCTGCTCTGTCCTCACGCAGTGTCACCCTGCTCTGT
This sequence comes from Ascaphus truei, assembly GCF_040206685.1. Lineage (NCBI taxonomy): Eukaryota > Metazoa > Chordata > Amphibia > Anura > Ascaphidae > Ascaphus > Ascaphus truei. The sequence continues at coordinate 163,591 of NC_134490.1, read as the reverse complement.
CCTCACGCAGTGTCACCCTGCTCTGTCCTCACGCCGTGTCACCCTGCTCTGTCCTCACGCAGTGTCACCCTGCTCTGTCCTCACGCCGTGTCACCCTGCTCTGTCCCAACGCCGTGTCACCCTGCTCTGTCCTCACGCAGTGTCACCCTGCTCTGTCCTCACGCAGTGTCACCCTGCTCTGTCCTCACGCAGTGTCACCCTGCTCTGTCCTCACGCCGTGTCACCCTGATCTGTCCTCACGCCGTGTCACCCTGCTGTCCTCACGCCGGTCACCGCGCTCTGTCCTCACGCCCCGTCACCCTGCTCTGTCCTCACGCCGTGTCACCCTGCTCTGTCCTCACGCCCTGTCACCCTGCTCTGTCCTCACGCCCTGTCACTCTGCTCTGTCCTCATCACCCTGCTCTGTCCTCACGCCGAGTCACCCTGCTCTGTCCTCACGCCGAGTCACCCTGCTCTGTCCTCACGCCGTGTCACCCTGCTCTGTCCTCACGCCGTGTCACCCTGCTCTGTCCTCACGCAGTGTCACCCTGCTCTGTCCTCACGCAGTGTCACCCTGCTCTGTCCTCACGCCGTGTCACCCTGCTCTGTCCTCACGCAGTGTCACCCTGCTCTGTCCTCACGCCGTGTCACCCTGCTCTGTCCCAACGCCGTGTCACCCTGCTCTGTCCTCACGCAGTGTCACCCTGCTCTGTCCTCACGCAGTGTCACCCTGCTCTGTCCTCACGCAGTGTCACCCTGCTCTGTCCTCACGCCGTGTCACCCTGATCTGTCCTCACGCCGTGTCACCCTGCTGTCCTCACGCCGGTCACCGCGCTCTGTCCTCACGCCCCGTCACCCTGCTCTGTCCTCACGCCGTGTCACCCTGCTCTGTCCTCACGCCCTGTCACCCTGCTCTGTCCTCACGCCCTGTCACCCTGCTCTGTCCTCACGCCGTGTCACCCTGCTCTGTCCTCACGCCGTGTCACCCTGCTCTGTCCTCACGCCGTGTCACCCTGCTCTGTCCTCACGCCCTGTCACCCTGCTCTGTCCTCACGCAGTGTCACCCTGCTCTGTCCTCACGCCCCGTCACCCTGCTCTGTCCTCACGCCCTGTCACCCTGCTCTGTCCTCACGCCCTGTCACCCTGCTCTGTCCTCACGCAGTGTCACCCTGCTCTGTCCTCACGCCCCGTCACCCTGCTCTGTCCTCACGCCCTGTCACCCTGCTCTGTCCTCACGCCGTGTCACCCTGCTCTGTCCCAACGCCGTGTCACCCTGCTCTGTCCTCACGCCCTGTCACCCTGCTCTGTCCTCACGCAGTGTCACCCTGCTCTGTCCTCACGCCCTGTCACCCTGCTCTGTCCTCACGCCGTGTCACCCTGCTCTGTCCTCACGCCGTGTCACCCTGCTCTGTCCCAATGCCGTGTCACCCTGCTCTGTCCTCACGCCCTGTCACCCTGCTCTGTCCTCACGTCGTGTCACCCTGCTCTGTCCTCACGCCGTGTCACCCTGCTCTGTCCTCACGCCATGCCACCCTACTCTGTCCTCACGCCGTGTCACCCTGCTCTGTCCTCACGCCCTGTCACCCTGCTCTGTCCTCACGTCATGTCACCCTGCTCTGTCCTCACGCCGTGTCACCCTGCTCTGTCCTCACGCCGTGTCACCCTGCTCTGTCCTCACGCCGTGTCACCCTGCTCTGTCCTCACGCCGTGTCACCCTGCTCTGTCCTCACGCCGTGTCACCCTGCTCTGTCCTCACGCCGTGTCACCCTGCTCTGTCCTCATGCTGTGTCACCCTGCTCTGTTTGGAAAGTTCTGTACATGTGAAAAAGAGACCTGTGAGGTTTGGAAAACTGTACATGTGATGAAGAGACCTGTGTGGTTTGGAAAGCTCTGTACATGTGAAGAAGAGACCTGTGTGGCTTGCTATCATTCCAAATTAGATTAAGAGCTTTACCACGGTATTCAACAGTTCTCACATTTCTTGAATACAGACACAGTACCACTACTTTTTGCTTTGCCACTCCAACCACTGCACCGTGGTTTACACCCTGCAACATGCCTCAGGTCCCTAGATGGCGCTTATTAATAATTCTGATCCTTATTGTGTCACTGATGAATGAATACGCGGTTTGGGGCCTGTGAAGCCTCCCCTGAGTTTGCCTTTTCATTGCAGGAAGATGGCGAAAGGCAAAGGAGGCCCCAAGGGCAAGAAAATCACCCTGAAAATAGCCAAGAACGCCATCCGGCTCACGTTCGATGGCAAGCGCCGGCTGGACCTCTCCAAGATGGGCATCGCCGCCATGCCCAAGTGCCTGCTGAAGCTAAGCGACGTAGAAGAGCTGGACCTGAGCCGCAATCAGCTGCGCAAGGTGCCAGACTGGATCCAGCGCTTCCAGAACCTGCGCTTGTTGGACCTTCACAGTAACCTCATTGAGAAGCTGCCAGAGTCCATCGGCGAGCTGCAGGCGCTACTGCACCTCAACGTCTCCAACAACAAGCTGACCACGAAGGGCCTCCCCATGGAGCTGAGCCAACTGAAGAACCTCCGCCAACTCAACCTAGGTCTCAACTTCATCAACATGCTGCCCACCACTCTGGGGGCCCTGAAAGAGCTCAAGGAGGTGGGTCTGTTTGACAACCACCTCACCTCGGTGCCCACCAGCATCCTACAACTGCCCAAACTCAAGAAGCTCAACGCCAAGCGGAACCCCATCCCGGCCACGGATGAGGAGTTGGAGGCCGAGGAGCAGGAGACCATCCGCAGGGTGGAGGCGCTTTGCCTTGTAAACGAGAAGGACCTGTGCAGCCCCTGTGCGGCCAAGTGCCAAGAGGAGAAGAACAAGATGAGCAATCTGAAAAGCATGGTCACCCCCGTAATGAGGAGGTCCATCTTCACCAACCTGGTGACCCCAAACTCCACGGCCAAAGAAAGCCAGGCAGAGTGGAGGTGAAGAGAGGAGGGAGAGGAGGGAGGGGAGGGAGAAGAGGAGAAAAGGAAAACGGGGCGGTGATGGAGAGGAGAGTGGGAGAGAGAAAGAAAAGGATGCAAAAAAGATGGAGTAAAGGTGTAGATGGGAGGGAAAGGAAGAGGGAGAGAAAGAAGAGGGGCTGAGATAAAGGGGGAGGAAAAAGCGAGAGGGAGGACAGGATGGAGCAGGGAGGTGGGAGTGACAGTCTCCCACCTACAAGTGATATCCTGACCCCATAAACCTGACATTGCCACAAACCTGCCTTGTGCTCGTTATTCTCGGCTGAAGGAGCCGGTGGGGTTGTGTGTGTCTGGGGGACCCGGGACCCCACAGAAGCTCCAGCTGTGTCAGGGGTGCATGTGAGCCTGCGTCATTTCAACCCTACTTGTATTGTGCGCACCTTGGTACAACACGGCGCCCGTCGCGGCAAAACACTGCGCCCGTCGTGGCAAAACGCTGCGCCCGTCGCGGCAAAACGCTGCGACCGTCGCGGCAAAACGCTGCGACCGTCGCGGCAAAACACTGCGACCGTCGCGGCAAAACACTGTTAACACTGTCGGGGAGGGTATCCGGGGAAGGGTCCCGGGGAGGGGTCTCGGGGAAGGGTCCCGGGGAGGGGTCCCGGGGAAGGGTCCCGGGGAGGGTACCCGGGAGGGGTCCCGGGGAAGGGTCCCGGGAGGGGTCCCGGGGAGGGTCTCGGGGAGGGGTCCAGGGGGTGGGGTCCCGGGGAGGGGTCCCGGGGGTGGGGTTCCGGGGAGGGGTCTCGGGGAGGGTCCCAGGGGTGGGGTCCCGGGGAGGGGTCCCGGGGCGGGGTCTTGGGGAAGGGTCCCGGGGAGGGGTCCCGGGGAGGGTCTTTGTGGAGGGTCTCGGGGAGGGTCCCGGGGGTGGGGTCCCGGGGAGGGGTCTCGGGGAGGGTCCCGGGGAGGGGTCTCGGGGAGGGGTCCCGGGGAGGGGTCTCGGGGAGGGTCCCGGGGGTGGGGTCCCGGGGAGGGGTCTCGGGGAGGAGTCCCGGGGGAGGGTCCCGGGGAGAGTCTCGGGGAGGGTCTCGGGGAGGGTCCCGGGGGTGGGGTCCCGGGGAGGGGTCCCGGGGAGAGGTCTCGGGGAGGGTCCCGGGGGTGGGGTCCCGGGGAGGGTCCCGGGGAGGGGTCTCAGGGAGGGGTCTCGGGGAGGGTCTCGGGACCCCAGAATGTAGAACTGTTAGTTCAATGTCTGAAATTCATCATTACGTTTTAATCAAACACACATAAAACATTTCTATAACTGTGTGGTAGCATTAAATGACCCCGCAGCGCCGTGACATGGACACACAGGTATAGGACATAGGTATGCACGGGGACTAGTGGCAGCTCACGTGGCGTTACATGAGGAGGAGCCACAGAACGGGCCACAGAACGGGCCACAGGGAGTTCTGAGCTTACCGGATATTCTGGGATTCCTCTCCTTTCCCTTTCTGAGACGGCGTCACGGACTGAAACCTGCAGAGCCAGAACATGCGTGTAACTGCACATGGCAGAGCCAGAACATGCGTGTAACTGCACATGGCAGAGCCAGAACATGCGTGTAACTGCACATGGCAGTCAGAACATGCGTGTAACTGCACATGGCAGAGTCAGAACATGCGTGTAACTGCACATGGCAGCGTCAGAACATGCGTGTAACTGCACATGGCAGAGTCAGAACATGCGTGTAACTGCACAGAGCAGAGCCAGAACATGCGTGTAACTGCACATAGCAGTCAGAACATACGCGTAACTGCACATAGCAGAGTCAGAACATGCGTGTAACTGCACATGGCAGAGTCAGAACATGCGTGTAACTGCACATGGCAGAGTCAGAACATGCGTGTAACTGCACAGAGCAGAGCCAGAACATGCGTGTAACTGCACATAGCAGAGTCAGAACATACGCGTAACTGCACATGGCAGAGTCAGAACATACGCGTAACTGCACATGGCAGAGTCAGAACATACGTGTAACTGCACAGAGCAGAGCCAGAACATGCGTGTAACTGCACATAGCAGAGTCAGAACATGCGTGTAACTGCACATGGCAGAGTCAGAACATGCGTTTAACTGCACATAGCAGAGCCAGAAAATATGGCTGACAGGATGCAGTGCAGGAAGGTGACATGGCTGACAGGACGCAGCGCAGGATAGTGACGCAGCGCAGGATAGTGACGCAGCGCAGGATAGTGACGCAGCGCAGGACGGTGACGCAGCGCAGGATAGTGACGCAGCGCAGGATAGTGACGCAGCGCAGGACGGTGACGCAGCGCAGGATAGTGACGCAGCGCAGGATAGTGACGCAGCGCAGGATAGTGACGCAGCGCAGGACGGTGACGCAGCGCAGGATAGTGACGCAGCGCAGGACGGTGACGCAGCGCAGGATAGTGACGCAGCGCAGGATAGTGACGCAGCGCAGGACGGTGACGCAGCGCAGGATAGTGACGCAGCGCAGGACGGTGACGTGGCTGACCGGACGCAGCGCTGACAGTTACCATTTTATCGCTGTGGTAATGTCTTTATTGGGAAAGACAAGAAACTTGGAGATTCTGCTCCGGAAATATATTTCTAGAGCAATTTCCTGAAAAACAAACATTGTCCACGTGTCAGCAAGACGCGCGCGGTCCACGTGTGCATGGACAGGCGTGTGCACGAGGTCAGGTGTGCGTGCCAGGTGGGGCGAGTGCATGGGCGTGTGTGTTAGGGCGGGCGTGCATGCCAGGTTGGGCGTGTGCATGGTAGAGCGGGCGTGCATGTAGGTCTGTGTGCGTGCCATGTTGGGGCGTGTTAGGTCGGGCGTGCATGCCATGTTGGGCGTGTGCATGGTTGGCTGGGCGTGCATGCGTGTCAGTTGGGGCGTGTGCTTGGTTGTGTGGGCGTGTGTTGGGTGTGCATGCCCTTTGGGTGTGTGCATGGTTGGGAGGGCGTGCATGCATGTCAGGTTGGGCGTGTGCGTGGTTGGGTGGGCGTGCATACGTGTCAGGTTGGGCGTGTGCATGGTTGGGTGGTTGTGCATGCGTGTCAGGCGGGGCGTGTGCATGGTTGTGTGGGTGTGTGCATGGTTGGGTGGGCGTGCATGCGTGTCAGGTTGGGCGTGTGCATGGTTGGGTGGGCGTGCATGCGTGTCAGGTTGGGCGTGTGCATGGTTGGGTGGGCATGCATCCGTGTCAGGTGGGGCGTGTGCACGGTTGGGTGGGCGTGCATGCGTGTCAGGTGGGGTGTGTGCTTGGTTGTGTGGGCGTGTGTTGGGTGTGCATGCCATGTTGGGCGTGTGCATGGTTGGGTGGGCATGCATCCGTGTCAGGTGGGGCGTGTGCATGGTTGGCTGGGCGTGCATGCGTGTCAGGTGTGGCGTGTGCATGGTTGGGTGGGCGTGCATGCGTGTCAGGTTGGGCGTGTGCACGGTGGTTGGGTGGGCGTGCATGCGTGTCAGGTTGGGTGTGTGCATGGTTGGGTTGGCGTGCATGCGTGTCAGGTTGGGCGTGTGCACGGTTGGGTGGGCGTGCATGCGTGTCAGGTTGGGTGTGTGCACGGTTGGGTGGGCGTGCAGGCGTGTCAGGTTGGGCGTGTGCATGGTTGGGTGGGCGTGCATGCGTGTCAGGTTGGGCGTGTGCACGGTTGGGTGGGCGTGCATGCGTGTCAGGTTAGGCGTGTTCACGGTTGGGTGGGCGTGCATGCGTGTCAGGTTGGGTGTGTGCACGGTTGGGTGGGGGTGCAGGCGTGTCAGGTTGGGCGTGTGCATGGTTGGGTGGGCGTGCAGGCGTGTGCATGGTTGGGTGGGCGTGCATGGTTGGGTGGGCGTGCATGCGTGTCAAGTTGGGCGTGTGCATGGTTGGGTGGGCGTGCAGGCGTGTCAGGTTGGTCGTGTGCATGGTTGGGTGGGCGTGCAGGCGTGCAGGCGTGTCAGGTTGGGCATGTGCACGGTTGGGTGGGCGTGCAGGCATGTCAGGTTGGGCGTGTGCATGTTTGGGTGGGCGTGCAGGCGTGTCAGGTTGGGCGTGTGCATGGTTGGGTGGACGTGCAGGCGTGTCATGTTGGGCGTGTGCATGGTTGGGTGGGCGTGCAAGCGTGTCAGGTGGGGTGTGTGCATGGTTGGCTGGGCGTGCATGTGTGTCATGTGGGGCGTGTGCATGGTTGGGTGGGCATGAATGGGTGTCAGGTGGGGCGTGTGCATGGTTGGCTGGGCGTGCATGCGTGTCAGGTGTGGCGTGTGCATGGTTGGGTGGGCGTGCATGCTGTCAGGTGTGGCATGTGCATGGTTGGGTGGGCGTGCATGCGTGTCCGGTGGGGCGTGTGCATGGTTGGGTGGGCGTGCATGCGTGTCCGGTGGGCGTGTGCATGGTTGGGTAGGTGTGCATGCGTGTCTGGTGGGGCGTGTGCATGGTTGGGTGAGTGTGCATGCGTGTCCGGTGGGGCGTGTGCATGGTTGGGTGGGTGTGCATGCGTGTCAGGTGTGGTGTGTGCATGGTTGGGTGGGTGTGCATGCGTGTCAGGTTGGGCGTGTGCATGGTTGGGTGGGCATGCATGCGTGTCAGGTTGGGCGTGTGCACGGTTGGGTGGGCGTGCATGTGAGTCAGGTTGGGCGTATGCATGGTTGGGTGGGCGTGCAGGAGTGTCAGGTTGGGCGTGTGCATGGTTGGGTGGGCGTGCAGGCGGGGCGTGTGCATGGTTGGGTGGGCGTGCAAGGTTGGGTGTGTGCACGGTTGGGTGGGCGTGCATGTGTGTCAGGTTGGGTGTGTGCACGGTTGGGTGGGCGTGCAGGCGGGGTGTGTGCACGGTTGGGTGGGCGTGCATGCGTGTCAGGTTGGGTGTGTGCACAGTTGGGTGGGCGTGCATGCGTGTCAGGTTGGGCGTGTGCATGGTTGGGTGGGCGTGCAGGCGTGTCAGGTTGGGCGTGTGCATGGTTGGGTGGGCGTGCATGCGTGTCAGGTTGGGCGTGTGTATGGTTGGGTGGGCGTGCAGGTGTGTCAGGCGGGACGTGTGCATGGTTGGGTGGGCGTGCATGCGTGTCAGGTTGGGTGTGTGCACGGTTGGGTGGGCGTGCAGGCGGGGCGTGTGCATGGTTGGGTGGGCGTGCATGCGTGTCAGGTTGGGCGTGTGCACGGTGGTTGGGTGGGCGTGCATGCGTGTCAGGTTGGGTGTGTGCATGGTTGGGTTGGCGTGCATGCGTGTCAGGTTGGGCATGTGCACGGTTGGGTGGGCGTGCATGCGTGTCAGGTTGGGTGTGTGCATGGTTGGGTTGGCGTGCAGGCGTGTCAGGTTGGGCGTGTGCATGGTTGGGTGGGCGTGCATGCGTGTCAGGTTGGGTGTGTGCACGGTTGGGTGGGCGTGCATGCGTGTCAGGTTAGGTGTGTTCACGGTTGGGTGGGCGTGCATGCGTGTCAGGTTGGGTGTGTGCAAGGTTGGGTGGGCGTGCAGGCGTGTCAGGTTGGGCGTGTGCATGGTTGGGTGGGCGTGCAGGCGTGTCAGGTTGGGCGTGTGCATGGTTGGGTGGGCGTGCATGCGTGTCAGGTTGGGCGTGTGCATGGTTGGGTGGGCGTGCAGGCGTGTCAGGTTGGGCGTGTGCATGGTTGGGTGGGCGTGCAGGCGTGTCAGGTGGGGCGTGTGCATGGTTGGCTGGGCGTGCATGTGTGTCAGGTTGGGCGTGTGCATGTGTGTCAGGTTGGGCCTGTGCATGGTTGGGTGGGCGTGCAGGCGGGGCGTGTGCACGGTTGGGTGGGCGTGCATGCGTGTCAGATTGGGCGTGTGCATGGTTGGGTGGGCGTGCAGGCGTGTCAGGTTGGGCGTGTGCTTGGTTGGGTGGGCGTGCAGGCGTGTCAGGTTGGGCGTGTGCATGGTTGGGTGGGCGTGCAGGCGTGTCAGGTTGGGCGTGTGCACGGTTGGGTGGGCGTGCAGGCGGGGCGTGTGCATGGTTGGGTGGGCGTGCATGCGTGTCAGGTTGGGTGTGTGCACGGTTGGGTGGGCGTGCATGCGTGTCAGGTGGGCATGTGCACGGTTGGGTGGGCGTGCAGGCGGGGCGTGTGCACGGTTGGGTGGGCGTGCATGCGTGTCAGGTTGGGCGTGTGCATGGTTGGGTGGGCGTGCATGCGTGTCAGGTGGGCGTGTGCACGGTTGGGTGGGCGTGCAGGTGGGGCGTGTGCACGGTTGGGTGGGCGTGCATGCGTGTCAGGTTGGGTGTGTGCACGGTTGGGTGGGCGTGCATGCGTGTCAGGTTGGGCGTGTGCATGGTTGGGTGGGCGTGCATGCGTGTCAGGTTGGGTGTGTGCACGGTTGGGTGGGCGTGCATGCGTGTCAGGTGGGCGTGTGCACGGTTGGGTGGGCGTGCAGGCGGGGCGTGTGCACGGTTGGGTGGGCGTGCATGCGTGTCAGGTGGGGCGTGTGCACGACTGGGTGGGTGTGCAGGCGTGTCAGGTTGGGCGTGCGTGCAGGCGGGGCGTGTGCACGGTTGGGTGGGCGTGCATGCGTGTCAGGTTGGGCGTGTGCATGGTTGGGTGGGCGTGCAGGCGGGGCGTGTGCATGGTTGGGTGGGCGTGCAGGCGTGTCAGGTTGGGTGTGTGCACGGCTGGGTGGGCGTGCATGTGTGTCAGGTTGGGCGTGTGCACGGTTGGGTGGGCGTGCATGCGTGTCAGGTTGGGTGTGTGCACGGTTGGGTGGGCGTGCATGCGTGTCAGGTGGGCGTGTGCATGGTTGGGTGGGCGTGCAGGCGGGGCGTGTGCACGGTTGGGTGGGCGTGCATGCGTGTCAGGTGGGCGTGTGCACGGTTGGGTGGGCGTGCAGGCGGGGCGTGTGCATGGTTGGGTGGGCGTGCAGGCGTGTCAGGTTGGGTGTGTGCACGGCTGGGTGGGTGTGCATGCGTGTCAGGCGGGGCGTGTGCACGGTTAGGTGGGCGTGCATGCGTGTCAGGTTGGGCGTGTGCACGGTTGGGTGGGCGTGCATGCGTGTCAGGCGGGGCGTGTGCACGGTTGGGTGGGCGTGCATGCGTGTCAGGTTGGTCGTGTGCACGGTTGGGTGGGCGTGCATGCGTGTCAGGTTGGGCGTGTGCACGGTTGGGTGGGCGTGCATGCGTGTCAGGCGGGGCGTGTGCACAGTTGGGTGGGCGTGCATGCGTGTCAGGTTGGGCGTGTGCACGGTTGGGTGGGCGTGCATGCGTATCAGGTTGGGCGTGTGCACGGTTGGGTGGGTGGGCGTGCATGCGTGTCAGGTTGGGCGTGTGCATGGTTGGGTGGGCGTGCAGGCGGGGCGTGTGCATGGTTGGGTGGGCGTGCATGCGTGTCTGGTTGGGTGTGTGCACGGTTGGGTGGGCGTGCATGCGTGTCAGGTTGGGTGTGTGCATGGTTGGGTGGGCGTGCAGGCGTGTCAGGCGGGGCGTGTGCACGGTTGGGTGGGCGTGCAGGCAGGGCGTGTGCACGGTTGGGTGGGCGTGTCAGGCGGGGCGTGTGCACGGTTGGGTGGGCGTGCATGCGTGTCAGGTTGGGTGTGTGCACGGTTGGGTGGGCGTGCATGCGTGTCAGGTTGGGTGTGTGCACGGTTGGGTGGGCGTGCATGCATGTCAGGTTGGGTGTGTGCACGGTTGGGTGGGCGTGCATGCATGTCAGGTGTGTGCATGGTTGGGTGGGCGTGCATGCGTGTCAGGTTGGGTGTGTGCATGGTTGGGTGGGCGTGCAGGCGTGTCAGGTTGGGTGTGTGCACGGTTGGGTGGGCGTGCAGGCGTGTCAGGTTGGGTGTGTGCACGGCTGGGTGGGCGTGCAGGCGTGTCAGGTTGGGTGGGCGTGCAGGCGTGTCAGGTTGGGTGTGTGCACGGCTGGGTGGGTGTGCATGCGTGTCAGGTTGGGCGTGTGCATGGTTGGGTGGGCGTGCATGCGTGTCAGGCGGGGCGTGTGCACGGTTGGGTGGGCGTGCAGGCGGGGTGTGTGCACGGTTGGGTGGGCGTGCAGGCGTGTCAGGTTGGGTGTGTGCACGGCTGGGTGGGCGTGCAGGCGTGTCAGGTTGGGTGTGTGCACGGCTGGGTGGGCGTGCAGGCGTGTCAGGTTGGGTGTGTGCACGGTTGGGTGGGCGTGCAGGCGTGTCAGGTTGGGTGTGTGCACGGCTGGGTGGGTGTGCATGCGTGTCAGGTTGGGTGTGTGCACGGCTGGGTGGGCGTGCAGGCGTGTCAGGTTGGGTGTGTGCACGGTTGGGTGGGCGTGCAGGCGTGTCAGGTTGGGTGTGTGCACGGCTGGGTGGGTGTGCATGCGTGTCAGGTTGGGTGTGTGCACGGCTGGGTGGGTGTGCATGAGTGTCAGGTTGGGTGTGTGCACGGCTGGGTGGGTGTGCATGCGTGTCAGGTTGGGTGTGTGCACGGCTGGGTGGGTGTGCATGCGTGTCAGGTTGGGCGTGTGCATGGTTGGGTGGGCGTGCATGCGTGTCAGGTTGGGCGTGTGCACGGTTGGGTGGGCGTGCATGCGGGGCGTGTGCACGGTTGGGTGGGCGTGTCAGGCGGGGCGTGTGCACGGTTGGGTGGGCGTGTCAGGCGGGGCGTGTGCACGGTTGGGTGGGCGTGCATGCGTGTCAGGTGGGCGTGTGCTTGGCGGTGTACCTGCATTAGAAAGCGCATGGGCTGCACCTGCAGCAGCTCCTGGTAAGAGTAGCGCTCAGTCCTGGCGGTTACCGGGACCCTTTCCGTGCCGCGGGACGCCGCGGGGGCCGTATTCTCCCCGGCCGCGGGGGCCGCGCTCCCTTCTGCTGTTTGGGGACTGGAACAGGACTGGTCCTTGTAGCACAAGTCATAAATAAAAGGATCCTGAACGCTGCAAGAGAGCAAAACACGGCACTCTGCTTAACCCCTTCACTGCCCACGAGGCCCGCGCACTCCATCCGTTTAACCCCTGCTGGCAGCGATAGGGTTAATAACAGGCATGGTTGTCGTATTAGTAACAGGACTGGTCCCCTTCCTCTGCTGGTATTTTGCAGTTTTCGGGCCCTGTCTCTCACGAGGTTCAGGAGAAAATGCGGAATATTTATTCAATAGTGGGGTTTCCAGACAAAGCGGTGCGAGGGTTAATGCAAAAGTGCAGTTCTGGGGCAACAAGTTGCACCGTTTACATCTAAGGCTTCGCTTATAGTGCGGGAGCGCGCCTGGCGCTCGAGCGATCCCTGCACCCTGGGAGGCGTGGCCGTGACATCACCAGGCTGGCTCGCCCTCATTGGCTGAACTGCTCACGTGACGCGGCCGACACGCACAAAAACTAAATTATTTGTCGGCTCCAAATTCTGCCGCGCGGTCGCTCTTCCTCACGTTCACGCCGCGCGCTACGGCTGGCCCGATAGAGATGCTGCAGGGAGGGGAGTTATCGTGCAGGGAGGGGAGTTATCGTGCAGGGAGGGGAGTTATCGTGCAGGGAGGGGAGTTAACGTGCAGGGAGGGGAGTTATCGGGCAGGGAGGGGAGTTATCGTGCAGGGAGGGGAGTTATCGTGCAGGGAGTTATCATGCAGGGAGGGGAGTTATCGTGCAGGGAGGGGAGTTATCGTGCAGGGAGGGGAGTTATCGTGCAGGGAGGGGAGTTATCGGGCAGGGAGGGGAGTTATCGGGCAGGGAGGGGAGTTATCGGGCAGGGAGGGGAGTTATCGGGCAGGGCGGGGAGTTATCGGGCAGGGAGGGGAGTTAACGGGCAGGGAGGGGAGTTATCGGGCAGGGAGGGGAGTTATCGGGCAGGGAGGGGAGTTATCGGGCAGGGAGGGGAGTTATCGGGCAGGGAGGGGAGTTATCGGGCAGGGAGGGGAGTTATCGGGCAGGGAGGGGAGTTATCGGGCAAGGAGGGGAGTTATCGGGCAGGGAGGGGAGTTATCGTGCAGGGAGGGGAGTTATCGGGCAGGGAGGGGAGTTATCGGGCAGGGAGGGGAGTTATCGGGCAGGGAGGGGAGTTATAGCGCAGGGAGGGGAGTTATCGAGCAGGGAGGGGAGTTATCGTGCAGGGAGGGGAGTTATCGGGCACGGTGGGGAGTTATCGAGCAGGGTGGGGAGTTATCGGGCAGGGAGGGGAGTTATCGGGCAGGAAGGGGAGTTATCGGGCAGGGAGGGGAGTTATCGGGCAGGGAGTTATCGTGCAGGGAGGGGAGTTATCGTGCAGGAAGGGGAGTTATCGGGCAGGGAGGGGAGTTATCGTGCAGGGAGGGGAGTTATCGTGCAGGGAGGGGAGTTATCGGGCAGGGAGGGGAGTTATCATGCAGGGAGGAGAGTTATAGAGCAGGGAGTTATCGTGCAGGGAGGGGAGTTATCGTGCAGGGAGGGGAGTTATCATGCAGGGAGGAGAGTTATCGTGCAGGGAGGGGAGTTATCGAGCAGGGTGGGGTGTTATCGTGCAGGGAGGGGAGTTATCGTGCAGGAAGGGGAGTTATCGGGCAGGGAGGGGAGTTATCGTGCAGGGAGGGGAATTATCATGCAGGGAGGAGAGTTATCGTGCCGGGCGAGGAGTTAACGGGCAGGGAGGGGAGTTATCGGGCAGGGAGGGGAGTTATCGGGCAGGGAGGGGAGTTATCGGGCAGGGAGGGGAGTTATCGGGCAGGGAGGGGAGTTATCGTGCAGGGAGGGGAGTTATCAGGCAGGGAGGGGAGTTATCGTGCAGGGAGGGGAGTTATCGGGCAGGGTGTTATCGTGCAGGGAGGGGAGTTATCGTGCAGGAAGGGGAGTTATCGGGCAGGGAGGGGAGTTATCGTGCAGAGAGGGGAGTTATCGTGCAGGGAGGGGAGTTATCGGGCAGGGAGGGGAGTTATCGGGCAGGGAGGGGAGTTATAGCGCAGGGAGGGGAGTTATCGGGCAGGGAGGGGAGTTATCGTGCAGGGAGGGGAGTTATCGTGCAGAGCGGGGAGTTATCGTGCAGGGAGGGGAGTTATCGTGCAGGGAGGGGAGTTAACGTGCAGGGAGGGGAGTTATCGTGCAGAGCGGGGAGTTATCGTGCAGGGAGGGGAGTTATCGTGCAGGGAGGGGAGTTATCAGGCAGGGAGGGGAGTTATCGTGCAGGGAGGGGAGTTATCGGGCAGGGAGGGGAGTTATCGTGCAGGGAGGGGAATTATCATGCAGGGAGGGGAGTTATCGTGCAGGGAGGGGAGTTATCGGGCAGGGAGGGGAGTTATCGGGCAGGGAGGGGAGTTATCGGGCAGGGAGGGGAGTTATAGCGCAGGGAGGGGAGTTATCGGGCAGGGAGGGGAGTTATCGTGCAGGGAGGGGAGTTATCGTGCAGAGCGGGGAGTTATCGTGCAGGGAGGGGAGTTATCGTGCAGGGAGGGGAGTTAACGTGCAGGGAGGGGAGTTATCGTGCAGAGCGGGGAGTTATCGTGCAGGGAGGGGAGTTATCGTGCAGGGAGGGGAGTTATCGTGGAGGGAGGGGAGTTATCGTGCAGGGAGGGGAGTTATCGGGCGGGGAGTTATCGGGCAGGGAGGGGAGTTATCGGGCAGGGAGGGGAGTTATCGGGCAGGGAGGGGAGTTATCGTGCAGGGAGGGGAGTTATCGTGCAGGGAGTTATCGGGCAGGGAGGGGAGTTATCGTGCAGGGAGGGGAGTTATCGGGCAGGGTGGGGAGTTATCGGGCGGGGAGGGGAGTTATCGGGCGGGGAGGGGAGTTATCGTGCAGGGAGGGGAGTTATCGTGCAGGGAGGGGAGTTATCGTGCAGGGAGGGGAGTTATCGTGCAGGGAAGGGAGTTATCGTGCAGGGAGGGGAGTTATCAGGCAGGGAGGGGAGTTATCGTGCAGGGAGGGGAGTTATCGTGCAGGGAGGGGAGTTATCATGCAGGGAGGGGAGTTATCATGCAGGGAGGGGAGTTATCATGCAGGGAGGGGAGTTATCGGGCAGGGAGGGGAGTTATCGGGCAGGGAGGGGAGTTATCGGGCAGGGAGGGGAGTTATCGGGCAGGGAGGGGAGTTATCGTGCAGGGAGTGGAGTTATCGTGCAGGGAGGGGAGTTATCGTGCAGGGAGGGGAGTTATCAGGCAGGGAGTTATCGTGCATGGAGGGGAGTTATCAGGCAGGGAGGGGAGTTATCGGGCAGGGAGGGGAGTTATCGTGCAGGGTGGGGAGTTATCGGGCAGGGAGTTATCGGGCAGGGAGGGGAGTTATAGCGCAGGGAGGGGAGTTATCGGGCAGGGAGGGGAGTTATCGGGCAGGGTGGGGAGTTATCGGGCGGGGAGGGGAGTTACCGTGCAGGGAGGGGAGTTATCGGGCAGGGAGGGGAGTTATCGGGCAGGGAGGGGAGTTATCGGGCGGGGAGGGGAGTTATCGGGCGGGGAGGGGAGTTATCGTGCAGGGAGGGGAGTTATCGGGCAGGGAGGGGAGTTATCGGGCAGGGAGGGGAGTTATCGGGCAGGGAGGGGAGTTATCGTGCAGGGAGGGGAGTTATCGTGCAGGGAGGGGAGTTATCGTGCAGGGAGGGGAGTTATCAGGCAGGGAGTTATCGTGCAGGGAGGGGAGTTATCGTGCAGGGAGGGGAGTTATCGTGCAGAAAGGGGAGTTATCGGGCAGGGAGGGGAGTTATCGTGCAGGGAGGGGAGTTATCGTGCAGGGAGGGGAGTTATCGGGCAGGGAGGGGAGTTATAGCTCAGGGAGGGGAGTTATAGCGCAGGGAGGGGAGTTATCGGGCAGGGAGTTATCGTGCAGGGAGGGGAGTTATAGCGCAGGGAGGGGAGTTATCGGGCAGGGAGTTATAGCGCAGGGAGGGGAGTTATACACACACAGGCAGTGAAAGGAAGCTTCTCATTTAGGGGTTTATATGTTACCTTGAGGACCCATGTGTGCTGCAGAAAACCTCCCCAGAGGGGGACAGGGTGAAGTGAGGACACAGGTAGAAGTGGTCCCTCCCGAATAGGAGCACCCCTTCCAAAATCAGGTGTCCCTCCACCAAAACCACAGGCATCTTCAAGGAGATCTGAAAGCAGAATGTGCCAGAGACACAGAGATCAGTCACCAAGACATGGACATAGAGTGTCACACCTACACTGTGTGACATCATGAGGGACACAGTTACAGTGTCACAGTCTGACATTACCACGAGAGGTACAGAGTGACAGTGTCACAGTCTGACATCACCACGAGGTACAGAGTGACAGTGTCACAGTCTGACATCACCACGAGAGGTACAGAGTGACAGTGTCACAGTCTGACATTACCACGAGAGGTACAGAGTGACAGTGTCACAGTCTGACATCACCACGAGGTACAGAGTGACAGTGTCACAGTCTGACATCACCACGAGAGGTACAGAGTGACAGTGTCACAGTCTGACATCACCACGAGAGGTACAGAGTGACAGTGTCACAGTCTGACATCACCACGAGAGGTACAGAGTGACAGTGTCACAGTCTGACATCACCACGAGAGGTACAGAGTGACAGTGTCACAGTCTGACATCACCACGAGAGGTACAGAGTGACAGTGTCACAGTCTGACATCACCATGACAGGCAGGGTGACAGTGTCACAGTCTGACATCACCACGAGGTACAGAGTGACAGTGTCACAGTCTGACATCACCACGAGAGGTACAGAGTGACAGTGTCACAGTCTGACATCACCACGAGAGGTACAGAGTGACAGTGTCACAGTCTGACATCACCACGAGAGGTACAGAGTGACAGTGTCACAGTCTGACATCACCACGAGAGGTACAGAGTGACAGTGTCACAGTCTGACATCACCACGAGAGGTACAGAGTGACAGTGTCACAGTCTGACATCACCACGAGAGGTACAGAGTGACAGTGTCACAGTCTGACATCACCATGACAGGCAGGGTGACAGTGTCACAGTCTGACATCACCACGAGAGGAACAGGGTTAGAGTGTCATAGTCTGACATCACCACGCGGTACAGAGTGACAGTGTCACAGTCTGACATCACCATGACAGGTACAGGGTTACAGTGTCACAGTCTGACATCACCACGAGAGGTACAGGGTGACAGTGTCACAGTCTGACATCACCACAAGAGGTACAGGGTGACAGTGTCACAGTCTGACATCACCACAAGAGGTACAGGGTGACAGTGTCACAGTCTGACATCACCACGAGAGGTACAGGGTTGCAGTGTCACAGTCTGACATCACCACGAGAGGTACAGGGTGACAGTGTCACAGTCTGACATCACCACGAGAGGTAATGCCACAGTCTGACATCACCACGAGAGGTACAGGGTGACAGTGTCACAGTCTGACATCACCACGAGAGGTACGGGCGACAGTGTCACAGTCTGACATCAGAGGTAACTAGGCAGAACTACGAACCTGAGCTCAGGTGTAGGAGGTTATTCATTAAACACACGGAGACTACCACTCAAACCAATGTGCTCAACAAAGTCTAGTGTCACGATCAGCACTATTGCAGCTGAGTGAATAACCCACGTATGATCATAGTGACATCACACACTGTGCGAAGAACACACAGACGCATGTTTGTAGCACAGCTTGTGACAGACGCAACACACAACTACAGACACACACCCACGAATTACACAGCGTGAAACACACATTGCATATACAACTCCAGTACAACTTGTGCTGATATACTATACACAAACACACACACACAGCACTGAAAGCAGTATAACAGACACATACCCTCTTATAACACACACACACACATACCCTTCTTATAACACAGCACAATACACCTCGTGCGGATATACAGAAACGCACCGCCTGTCACTCACACACACAGTACTGAATGCTGCGTGACACACACGCAGGTCCTGCTGTGTGTAACAGGCCCCCTCCCCGTGCCGCTGTCTGCGGGAGTCGCGAGCACGGAGGGAGCCCGCCTCAGGCTGACACATAACAATTACAGGAACAGCGCGAGGAGCGCGTCCCTGCTCACACACCGACCCAGACACGGCAGGACCAACGTTTACTTATGGGAATCACTGGAGGATTCAAACCATCTGCGACCTGCTCGGGATCCAGGAGAACGCGTTTCAGTAGCGACACCGTCTCAGGAGAGGGGCCCCTTCCCTCTGCCCCCCCCCCAATACGGGGATTACCATTAACACTTTGTAGGTTCTGATAGCCAACAGCATGTACAGAGCTTCCAAACCTCACAGGTCTCTTCTTCACATGTACCGAGCTTTCCAAACCTCACTGGTCTCTTCTTCACATGTACAGAGCTTTCCAAACCTCACAGATCTCTTCTTCACATGTACAGAGCTTTCTAAACCTCACAGGTCTCTTCTTCACATGTACAGAGTTTCCCAAACCTCACAGGTCTCTTCTTCAAGTGTAAAGAGCTTCCCAAACCTCACAGGTCTCTTCTTCACATGTACAGAGATTTCCCAACCTCACAGGTCTCTTCTTCACATGTACAGAGCCTCCCAAACCTCACAGGTCTCTTCTTCACATGTACAGAGCTTTCCAAACCTCACAGGTCTCTTCTTCATGTGTACAGAGCTTCCCAAACCTCACAGGTCTCTTCTTTACACGTACAGAGATTTCCCAACCTCACAGGTCTCTTCTTCACATGTACAGAGCTTTCCAAACCTCACAGGTCTCTTCTTCACATGTACAGAGCTTCCCAAACCTCACAGGTCTCTTCTTCACATATACAGAGTTTTCCCAAACCTCACAGGTCTCTTCTTCACATGTACAGAGATTTCCCAACCTCACGGGTCTCTTCTTCACATGTACAGAGCTTTCCAAACCTCACAGGTCTCTTCTTCACGTATACAGAGCTTCCCAACCCTCACAGGTCTCTTCTTCATGTGTACAGAGCTTTTCAACCCTCACAGGTCTCTTCTTCACATGTACAGAGATTTCCCAACCTCACGGATCTCTTTTTCACATGTACAGAGCTTTCCAAACCTCACAGGTCTCTTCTTCACGTGTACAGAGCTTCCCAAACCTCACATGTCTCTTCTTCACGTGTACAGAGCTTCCCAACCCTCACAGGTCTCTTCTTCACATGTACAGAGATTTCCCAACCTCACAGGTCTCTTCTTCACATGTACAGAGCTTTCCAAACCTCACAGGTCTCTTCTTCACATGCACAGAGCTTTCCAAACCTCACAGGTCTCTTCTTCACATGTACAGAGCTTGTCTCTCTTGCTTTGGGATTATTTCCCTTCTCTCCTGCCCCTTAACAATATCTTCAATCTCTCTTGTCATTTCGGAAAATGCAGCACCCTTCTTTCCTGCCCTGGGAGTGACCACTTTCCCCCGTGAATGAGTATCTCAGACCCACCTTCTCCCGGTCTGGGAATTCCTGCAGGATCCTCAGCCTCTCCGGACACTGGTCAGCAGGATTCGGACCCTGCCAGCTCTCCAGAGTTGGGAAGAACGTTAGACCAGTCCTGTCACTGTTTGACCTCGTCCTGCCCCCTGAGGAAACACAATGGGTCAGAGAGATGGACAGGGAGACAGTTAAAGGGTCTCTCACTCCCAGGACGGAAATGAACTAAGGTCGTTTAATAGTTTAATAGGGTCACGGGAGATGGCACGGGGTTTAAAAATATATATATATATTTATTTTAAACGTGTAGCAAAAGTCTGTGGAGAGCTTTGTTTAGAAACTTTCTCGGTCTCTGGTTTGCAAAATAATTATGAAGCCGGCATTAGTGAGACAGAGAAACGGCCGTCGCGGGTCTCTGCCCACTCAGCAAATCCAAGATACAACAAAAAAGCCCAGTATACTGCAACAACAATACACAGTGAAATACCTATATCTCGCCTGAAAAAGGGCCATTTAATTAAACCCTGCGGCCAAAGCATTATAAGCCTGCGAGCCACATCAAGGCATGACCAAATATGGCAGGTCCCAACACTATTGGCTCCTCCCCCCAGGGTTTAAGCTCGCCCCTCTCCACTTTCCAAGTGAGCAGTTCTTTTTCATGCAGCTTGTTGTGACAGATCCAATGCGATCATTCTTCCTCTAATTATAGCGGTAAATACGAATTTCAATCAGTTAGTGTTAGGACCTGCGATATTATGGTCATGCCTTGAAAGTGGCACGCAGGGTAATACGCTTTGGCCAAAGGGTTTAACTAAATGGCCCTTTTTCAAGAGATATATAGGTATTTCACTGTGTATTTTTGTCATATTGGATGTAGCTTTGGGCTTCTTTGTTTTTTGTTATATACATTTAGCCGCGCCCAGTAGCACTCCTACACACACACACACAATACAATTAAGTAAACCAGTTACTTTAGGGGGGGATTGGATCTGTCTAACGAAGGCGATTACACAGAGAATGGGTTTAAAGACCCCGTATCCCTGAGCTGACCGCTCTATAATACTTTACATACATGGTAAAAAGTCACCGCCTGTAAAACTGGTGAATCAGAGTCAGATGTCGGGGGTCAGATGTCGGCGGTCAGATCTCAGGGGTCAGATCTCAGAGGTCAGATCTCGGGGGTCAGATCTCGGGGGTCAGATGTCGGGGGTCAGATGTCGGGGGTCAGATGTCGGGGGTCAGATCTCGGGGGTCAGATCTCGGGGGTCAGATCTCAGGGGTCAGATCTCAGAGGTCAGATCTCGGGGGTCAGAGACTGGAGACCTCCGTGAAATCACATCATCTCCTTGTGTCGCAAATAAATGTAACTGTAAGCTGGGCCGGCGCCTGATAAATTCTATGTGCGCAGCGGTGTACATGGCAGTGCTATATTAACATTATTATTATACGTGATATATATATATATATACAGTATATATATGGGCAACTGAATTGGCAAATATATGACTTTATTCCTCTTTTCTCCAAGTATCATGCTTCGCTTGCGCACGTAATGCGCTCTCTG
This sequence comes from Ascaphus truei, assembly GCF_040206685.1. Lineage (NCBI taxonomy): Eukaryota > Metazoa > Chordata > Amphibia > Anura > Ascaphidae > Ascaphus > Ascaphus truei. The sequence goes on along the minus strand of NC_134490.1, from coordinate 142,901 downwards.
CAGCGCCGCGCTGAATCACAGAGAGTCAGCGTTAGAAGAGGTGAGCCCGGGTCCCCCTGGCAGGGACTGGTTTTGTTGATACTGTGATACTCAGGTAATACCTCGACTCGTCGCTCCGTGAAGTAACATCGCTGTCCCGGCTCCTGCAGACGCCTGAAAACGACACGAGACACGGGAACGCTGAACGGAGGGGCAGCGGCTGAGCGTGCTGGCACAGAGGAGGTTAATGCCCGGGGGGCGGGGGGAATCGCATGGCTAGCTCCCTGTAAGACGTCCCCCCCCCATGATATACCTGCAGTAATTGTATCCCAATGTACCCATCGTCTCTGCAGTATATCGGGAATATTCCTGTAATCACAGCCGCACTGCGCCGCACAGCGCCGCACAGCGCCACACAGCGC